>NC_137009.1:37340316-37342816 GCF_032717465.1 Coenobita brevimanus
CTCCCTTGATGAGGGTCTGGACACCATTGTGGTAGCCCTAGACATTGCTGGGGCCTTCGACAGAGTATGGCACTCAGGCCTTACCAAAAAACTCAAGGCCAAGGGCATCCAAGGCAGCCTGCTGATGTTACTGGAAGATTACCTTCAGGGGAGGACTCTACGAGTGGTCATCAATGGGCGAACTTCCAGACCAGCACCTGTACGAGCCTCGGTTCCACAAGGCTCAGTTTTGGGGCCTATCCTGTGGAACTTGTATACTGACGATCTTCTCCGACAGTTACCATCAGTGAAGGCATATGCAGATGACTGCACACTATCCTACTCCTACTGCCGTGGTGACAGCCAACGTGCTATCACTGCCATCAACAGGCAATTGAAGCTGGTGGAGGAGTGGGGAAAGATGTGCCAGGTCAACTTTGCATCAGAGAAGACTCAAGCGATGGTGATATCCCGGTCACCAGCTGCCTCTGAGGCCTTGTCTGATGCACTGCAGTGTGGAGGCACGAGTCTGCCAATCCAGAATCAAATAAAATTTCTGCGGGTAACGGTAGACCGTGAGCTACGATACGACCATCACGTGAATGCTGTTTCCCGACAGGCCTCCCAGCAGGTGTCTGCCCTACGCAGGGTGCCAGGCAGCCTTGATGAAATGAGTATCAACACACTATACAAGGCTCAAATCAGACCCTACATGGAATATGGAGTCTTGTCGTGGATGTCTAGTGCTGCCACACACATGAAGAGACTGGCTGCAGTACAGCATCGTGTTGTGCGACTGGTGGAGACAGACAATGACCAGCCAAGTCTCTCCAGCATAACATCCCTGGAACACCGTCGGGATGTGTCAGCACTTGTGGTCTGTCACAAGGTTCAGGTGCAGCACACTCCCCACCTGGCTCCACTGTGTCTTCCTTCTTGCACCACTCCAAGGGTCACAAGAACGGCGCAAACCACCGATGAACGAGTGGCAGTACCTCGCTCACACACGTCACAGCATCAGCGAACCTACACAGCCAGGACTGCACGTCTGTGGAATAGTTTCACGGCAGCCACGCCTGGTGTAACAGGGACGTCTACACACCAAGTAAAGCTGGCTGCAAATAGATGGAGAAAAACACTCCCTTCCCCGCTGCTGTTACCCACATAAAATAGTGAAGCATAAACATATACTTTGCAATTCATTTTTATTATATAATTCTATTAGTAAAAATAGGAGATACATTAGATTAACTTACTGTATTGTAACCAAGTATTATAATTATTTTATTTTACTGTATTGTAACCAAGTAACATCATTATTTTTTTAAGTTCAGTCTTTTCAAATAGCCCCATGAGACAAAGTGAGGCTTAAGACTATGTAATAATATTTATGTTAAAGAAAAAAAAATATGGAGGGAGGGAGAGAGAAATTGTGGGCAGTAAATTATCAGAGGAAAAAGATGGTCTCATTTTTTCTTTTTCTTTTTCCACACCAAACGCCAGAATTCACTCTCTCTCTCTCTCTCTCTCTCTCTCTCTCTCTCTCTCCCTTCATATTTCTTTCCCATTCCCCCTCCTTATTTCTATCTTTACCCTCCCCTCCTCTGTCTCTGTCTCTGTCTCTCTCTCTCCCTCTCTCTCTCTCTCTCTCTCTCTCTCTCTCTCTCTCGCTCGCTCTCTCTCTCAAGATAGGGGAAGTATACTGAGGAGGAGGGAGAAAAATCATGAAGAAACAATAAAAGAAAAACACCATGACAACCAACAACAACAACAACAACAAAACTAAGCACGCTCCACTCTCACGCACCTGGCCAATCAGAACACAGGTAAATGCGTCGGTAAAAACACAGCTAAAAACACAGGTAAACACACAGGAAAAAACAGGTAAAAAAAACATAGCAAAGAACACAGGTAAATGCGCAGGAAAAAACAGGTAAAAAAATAAAAAACAGGTAAAAAACACAGGAAAAAACACAGGTAAATGCGCAGGTAAAAACATAGGTAAAAAACATACATAAAAACACAGGTAAATGCGCAGGTAAAAACACAGGTAAAACTCACATAAAAAAAGAGGGAAAAAAACAGGTAAATGCGCAGGTAAAACACAAAGGAAAAAACATGTAAAACAGAAAAAAAAGGTAAAACAGAAAAAAAACAGGTAAAAACAAAGGAAAAAACAGGTAAACACATAGGAAAAAACAGGTAAACACATAGGAAAAAACAGGTAAACACACAGGAAAAAACAGGTAAAACACAAGAAAAACACAGGTAAACACATAGCAAAAAACAGGTAAAACACAGGAAAAAACAGGTAAAACACAAGAAAAAAAACAGGTAAAACACATATGAAAAAAAAGTAAAAAACATAGGAAAAAACACAGGTAAATGCGCAGGTAAGAAAAAGGTGAGACGCGCAATTTCCGACCAGTTTTAAGAATTCGATCGTAATTTGCGCTATCGTAACAAAGATACACTGGTTCCTTCTGTGAGGCTGGGCAGGGTTACTATCTATCTATCTGTA
>NC_137009.1:37345316-37347816 GCF_032717465.1 Coenobita brevimanus
TCTCTTCCTCCCATCTTCCTTCTTTCCTTCCTTTCCTTCTCTCCTCCTTGCTTCCTTCCTTCCTTCTTTTCACTCCTCTTTCCTTATATATTCTTCTCTCTCTCTCTCTCTCTCTTCCTTCCTCCCTCCTTTCTTTCTTTCCTTCCTCCTTTTCTCCCTATTTCGCCCCCTCTCCTTCCATTGCTTCCTTCCTCCCTTCCCTAACCTTCATCTCCCTTCCTTCCCTCTCCTTCCTTCCTTCCCTCTCTCTCAATTTCTTCCTTCTCTCACAATCTCTCCTTCATTCCTTCATTCTCTCCTTCCATCCTTCCCTGTCCTTCCTTCATTCCTTCCTTCATTCTCTCTCATTTTCTTCCTTCTCACACTATCTCTCTCCTTCCTTCCCTCTCTCCTTCCTTCCTTCCCTCTCTCCTTCCTTCCCTCTCTCCTTCCTTCCCTCTCATTTTCTTCCTTCTCTCACACTCTCTCTCCTTCCTCCCACATTCTTTCACGCCACATCAACTCCCCTACTTCTCTCCATTCACGTTCCCTCCTTCCCTTCCTTCACTCCTTCATTTTCTCTCCTTTCCTTCCCTCACTATCTTTCTCTTTCCTTCTTCCTTCCCTCTCTCTCTTCCTTCCTCCCTCCCTCACTCCTTCCTTCCTTCTTTTCCCTCCTCTCTCCTCACTTTCCTCCGTCACTCCTTCCTTCATTCCTTCTTTTCTTTCCTCTCTCCTCACTTTCCTCCGTCACTCTTCCTTCCTTCCTTCTTCTTCTTCCTCTCTCCGCACTTTCCTCCTCTTCTCACTCCTTCCTTCCTCCTTTCTTTTCTTCCTTCCTCCTCACCTTCTCTTACACCTCCCTTATATAACATTATTCCTATTTCCTTCTTCTTCCTTCCCTCCTTCCTTCCTCTATTCCCTCCGCCCGTCCCTCCTTCCCTTCTTTCTCCCCCTTTCCTCCATCTCTCTCTTTCACTCACAAAACATTCCTTTCTTCCCTCCTCTTTTTCCTTCCCTTCTCCCCTCTCCATTCGCCCCTTCCCCCCCCCTCTCTCTCTCTCATAAGATTCTTTGGTATGACTCTTTTATATTCTATCTATCTATCTTTGTCTACCTGTCTGTACTCTGCCGTATCTCTCTCTCTCTCTCTCTCTCTCTCTCTCTCTCTCTCTCCACCACCCCATCAGCAACTGTTTGAACTCTGTAAAAACGTCAACACAATTTTCTCTCCCTCATTACCGCCCCCCCTCGCCCCTCTCTCTCTCTCTCAACTTTGCAAAACTTCAACATTCCTCTGTGTCTCGTTGCAAATAATGATCTCTCTCTCTCTCTCTCTCTCTCTCTCTCTCTCATGACATACACCATTTCGCGTTTTTCTCGCTTTCTTTTAATCAGTTTTCATCCTCCCCCCCTCCCTCTCTCTCTCTCTCTCTCGTGATAGTAATTGGCAATGCTCAGGTGATATATAAAGGTGTTGTTTACATGCTAATTAAGTAGGTAGATCGGTAAATAGGTAGGTAGGTAGGTAGATACAATACGTGAGTGGGTAGGCAGGTAAGTACGTAGAAAGATAGGTAGGTAGGTAAGTAGGTAGGTAGGGAGGGAGGGAGGGAGGGAGGTGGGTAGGAAGGTAGGTAGGCAAGAGGGGAAGGGATGGTGGTAGGGGATGAGGCAGGAAGGAAGGAGGAGGAGGAGGAGGAGGAGGAGGGGGGAGAGAGAGAGAGAGAGAGAGAGAGAGAGAGAGAGAGAGAGAGAGAGAGAGAGAGAGAGAAAATTGTGAAAAAGTGAAAATGGGGAGAAATTAAGATGGTAATGGGGTCCTGAGAGAGAGAGAGAGAGAGAGAGAGAGAGAGAGAGACGGGGGGGAAGGAGGTAAGGAAGAGAAACAAGGGGGGAAGAAAGGCAGAAGGAAGGGAGGGAGAAGAGAGTAGAGGAGAAGAGAGGAGGGAGGGAGGGAGGGAGAGGATTGACGGTGGGAGGGGAGGGAAAGAGTGAGCGAGAGAAGGAGGGAAGGAGGGAGGGAGGGAGAGAGGAGGAAAAGGAGGGAAAGGAAAAAGAAAAGTGAGTGACAGTGAGAGGCGAAAATGTGAGAAATGAGAGAGAGTAAAATTTTATGAGAGACATAAAGAGGAGGAGGAGGAGGAGGAGGAGGAGGTAGATAGATAGATAGAGGAAAATAGATAAGGCTAGAGAGGTAGATAGTAGAGGTAGAGTGGACATGAGGTAGGAAGGGAGCAGACAGAGGTAGGTAGAGAGGCAGGTAGAGTCAGGAAGAGAGGCAGGTAGAGAGGTAGGTAGAGAGGCAGGAAGATAGGCAGGTAGAGATGCAGGTAGAGAGGCAGGTAGAGAGGCAGGAAGATAGGCAGGTAGAGAAGCAGGTAGAGAGGTAGGTAGAGAGGCAGGAAGATAGGCAGGTAGAGAAGCAGGTAGAGAGGTAGAGAGGCGGGATGAGGCAAGGAGAGGCAGGTAGAGAGGCAGGAAGAGGAGCAGGCAGAGGGCCAGGAAGAGGTACTACTAC
>NC_137009.1:37355316-37362816 GCF_032717465.1 Coenobita brevimanus
GGCACTCCAATAGGATTGAGCCTGTGAAGGTTTATATCCAAGGAATGGTTGGGGTTTATTGCTTAGGTAATGCCACTCAGGGATGAGTGAGGCTGGTCACTCTCATCTTAAATGTCAGGACCAACTTGCCTAGCCCGGGGCTCCTACGCTCATGGGGCAACGAAGGATTGGATGATGAATGGATGGCTAGTAGTAGTACAAGTATTAATATTATTACTTGCTTTATAATTGCGATATTTCGAAGGGTACTTGTCCTAGAGCCTTCAAGCTTAGTGGACTTACAGACTGTGATGACCTAAGGTGACATGCACGAGATCAGTCACCTTGACCTCAATGGCCCTTCATAACTCGGCTTCCAGTAGGCAATGGCTGTGGCAATTTTTTTTTTTTTTAATCAAAATTGTTCTTGGACAATTTTACGATGTTGTGGTTATTATTATTATCTTATGTATTCTCCCCTCCTCTCTCTCTCTCTCTCTCTCTCACACACACACATACACTTATCCCCCCATCTCTCTCTCTCTCTCTCTCTCTCTTACACACACACACACACACACACACACACACACTCATCCCCCCCCTCTCTCTCTCACACACACACTCATCCCCCCTTCTCTCTCTCACACACTCACACACACACAAACACATACACTCATCCCCCCTTCTCTCTCTCTCTCTCTCTCTCTCTCTCTCTCTCTCTCTCACACACACACACACACACACACACACACATCCCCCCCCCACTCTCTCTCTCTCTCTCTCTCACACACACACACAATCATCCTTCCCCTCCCCTCTCTCTCTCTCACACACACACACATTCCCCCCCCCACTCTCTCTCAAAAACACATGTCGCGTGAGAGGCGTGGAATTGAGTTAAGAAAGGTGCATGTGGAGTTACGTGGAGAGACAGACAAATGTGGAAGTGAAGGAGCGTTGCGGGGTTGATGTGGATGTGATGGAGAGGATGGAGAATGAGAGACTAACTAGGAGAGTGTATTGAAGTACTGTGTGGAGAAGAGATTGAGAGACTAACTAGGAGTGAATGAAGTTACGTGGAGAGACAAATGTGGAAGTGAAGGAGCGTTGCGGGGTTGATGTGGATGTGATGGAGAGGATGGAGAATGAGAGACTGACTAGGAGAGTGTATTGAAGTACTGTGTGGAGAAGAGATTGAGAGACTAACTAGGAGTGAATGAAGTTACGTGGAGAGACAAATGTGGAAGTGAAGGAGCGTTGCGGGGTTGATGTGGATGTGATGCAGAGGATGGAGAATGAGAGACTGACTAGGAGAGTGTATTGAAGTACTGTGTGGAGAAGAGATTGAGAGACTAACTAGGAGTGAATGAAGTTACGTGGAGAGACAAATGTGGAAGTGAAGGAGCGTTGCGGGGTTGATGTGGATGTGATGCAGAGGATGGAGAATGAGAGACTGACTAGGAGAGTGTATTGAAGTACTGTGTGGAGAAGAGATTGAGAGACTAACTAGGAGTGAATGAAGTTACGTGGAGAGACAAATGTGGAAGTGAAGGAGCGTTGCGGGGTTGATGTGGATGTGATGGAGAGGATGGAGAATGAGAGACTGACTAGGAGAGTGTATTGAAGTACTGTGTGGAGAAGAGATTGAGAGACTAACTAGGAGTGAATGAAGTTACGTGGAGAGACAAATGTGGAAGTGAAGGAGCGTTGCGGGGTTGATGTGGATGTGATGGAGAGGATGGAGAATGAGAGACTGACTAGGAGAGTGTATTGAAGTACTGTGTGGAGAAGAGATTGAGAGACTAACTAGGAGTGAATGAAGTTACGTGGAGAGACAAATGTGGAAGTGAAGGAGCGTTGCGGGGTTGATGTGGATGTGATGCAGAGGATGGAGAATGAGAGACTGACTAGGAGAGTGTATTGAAGTACTGTGTGGAGAAGAGATTGAGAGACTAACTAGGAGTGAATGAAGTTACGTGGAGAGACAAATGTGGAAGTGAAGGAGCGTTGCGGGGTTGATGTGGATGTGATGCAGAGGATGGAGAATGAGAGACTGACTAGGAGAGTGTATTGAAGTACTGTGTGGAGAAGAGATTGAGAGACTAACTAGGAGTGAAGTTACGTGGAGAGACAAATGTGGAAGTGAAGGAGCGTTGCGGGGTTGATGTGGATGTGATGCAGAGGATGGAGAATGAGAGACTGACTAGGAGAGTGTATTGAAGTACTGTGTGGAGAAGAGATTGAGAGACTAACTAGGAGTGAATGAAGTTACGTGGAGAGACAAATGTGGAAGTGAAGGAGCGTTGCGGGGTTGATGTGGATGTGATGCAGAGGATGGAGAATGAGAGACTGACTAGGAGAGTGTATTGAAGTACTGTGTGGAGAAGATTGAGAGACTAACTAGGAGTGAATGAAGTTACGTGGAGAGACAAATGTGGAAGTGAAGGAGCGTTGCGGGGTTGATGTGGATGTGATGGAGAGGATGGAGAATGAGAGACTGACTAGGAGAGTGTATTGAAGTACTGTGTGGAGAAGAGATTGAGAGACTAACTAGGAGTGAATGAAGTTACGTGGAGAGACAAATGTGGAAGTGAAGGAGCGTTGCGGGGTTGATGTGGATGTGATGCAGAGGATGGAGAATGAGAGACTGACTAGGAGAGTGTATTGAAGTACTGTGTGGAGAAGGGAAAATGGGAGACTAACTAGGAGTGAACAGAAATACTTTGAAATAGTTTGGTAATGTGGAGAGGATGGAGAGTGAGAGACTGACTAGGAGAGTGTACAGAACTGAGATGGTTTGGTAATGTGGAGAGGATGGAAGATGAAAGACTAACTAGGAGTGTATAGAAGTACTTTGAATCGGTTTGGTCATGTGAAGAAGATGGAGAATGAGAGACTGACTAGGAGTGTAAAGTACCCTGAGATGGTTTGGTCATGTGGAAAGGATGGAAGATGAGAGACTGAATAGGAGTGTTTGAGATGGTCATGTGGAGAGGATGGAAGATGAGAGACTGACTAGGAGAGTGCAAAGTACCCTGAGTTGGTTTGGTCATGTGGAGAGGATGGAGAATGAGAGACTGACTAGGAGTGTTTATGATGTTTTGGTCTTGTGGGGGGGATGGAGGATGAAAGACTAACTAGGAGTGTATAAAACTATTGAGATGGTTTGGTCATATGGAGAGGATGAAGAGACTGACTAGGAGTGTTTAAGATGTTTTGGTCTTGTGAGGGGGGATGGAGGATGAGACTGACTAGGAGTGTTTATGATGTTTTGGTCTTGTGAGGGGGGATGGAGGATGAGAGACTGACAAGGAGTGTTTATGATGTTTTGGTCTTGTGAGGGGGGATGAAGGATGAGAGACTGACAAGGAGTGTTTAAGATGTTTTGGTCTTGTGGAGAGGATGAAGGATGAGAGACTAACTAGGAGGGTGGAGGGAGGGGGGAGAATGGTGTGTAGTATCCTCGTTAACCCCACAAAAGTCTACGGGAGTGAAACAAAGCGTCCGAAAATCATTAGTGAGGAACAGAAGGGCGAAGAACCACGTAGAGAAATTACCGTAAAATAAATAAATAAATAAAACAAAATAATACACAAGAGTAAATAAATCAATAAAAACAAAGAAAATAAATGAATAAACAAATAAATCAATAGTCAATCAATAAAAACAAAGTAAATCAATGAAAACAAATAAAACAAATAAATCAAGAAAAAACAAAATAAAATAAAGTAAATCCATAAAAACAAATAAAGTAAATCAATAAAACAAATAAAGTAAATCAATAAAACAAATAAATTAAATCAATAAAACAAATAAAGTAAATCAATAAAAACAAATAAAGTAAATCAATAAAAACAAATAAAGTAAATCAATAAAAACAAATAAAGTAAATCAATAAAAACAAATAAAGTAAATCAATAAAAACAAATAAAGTAAATCAATAAAAACAAATAAAGTAAATCAATAAAAACAAATAAAGTAAATCAATAAAAACAAATAAAGTAAATCAATAAAAACAAATAAAGTAAATCAATAAAACAAAGTAAATCAATAACAAATAAACAAATAAATCAAGAAAAAACAAAAAATAAAGTAAATCAATAAAAACAAAGTAAATCAATAAAAACAAATAAAGTAAATCAATAAAAACAAATAATAAACCAATAAATCAAGAAAAAACAAAATAAAATCAATAAACAGCAATAAAACACACACATAACTGTTTTATTTCCCACCATCCTTCACACGTTCCCAAGGTCCAATTTTTTCCTGATTTTTTCTCCACACGGTCCAGTTTTTTCCTGATTTTTTTCCACTCCAAATTTTCCCTGATTTTTTTCCAGTCCAATTTTTCCTGATTTTTTTCCAGTCCAATTTTTCCCTGATTTTTTTCCAGTCCAATTTTTTCCTGATTTTTTTCCAGTCCAATTTTTTCCTGATTTTTTTTCCAGTCCAGTTTTTTCCTGATTTTTTTTTCCAGTCCAATTTTTTCCTGTTTTTTTTTCCAGTCCAATTTTTCCCTGATTTTTTTCCAGTCCAATTTTTTCCTGATTTTTTTCCAGTCCAATTTTTTCCTGATTTTTTCCAGTTCAATTTTTTCCTGATTTTTTCCAGTTCAATTTTTTCCCTGATTTTTTCCAGTCCATTTTTTTTCCTGATTTTTTTTTTCCAGGTTTTTTATGTCCATTTTTTTCCTGATTTTTTCACACGGTTCAAAAATTTTTCCGCCAAGGTCTGTATCTATTTAGAGCGAGATTAAAAAACATATCTGATAATTGGAACGAATCTCCCACTCTTCATCTGCCTACCTGTCTATCAATTATCCATCTATGTACAGATATATATGGATAGATAAACAGATCGATAGACTGATAGAGAGAGAGAGAGAGAATGATATATAGATAGACAGATAGATAGATAGATATAACTACACCGGTATATGTATAGGCAGAGATATGATATAAGGTGTAGTGCCTGGTATTGTGCCTCAGGTGTACGCAGTTCACACCTTCACCACGTTCAGCTATTTTTTGGTGGATAACTGTGTCTGGATGGTGAGGGCCCGGGATCGAAGCCGTGATATAGTGGAGAAGCTTCTTGATGGGGGCATGGCGGCTCAGTGGTACAGCGCCTGACTCTGGACCGAAGTCTTTAAGTTTGCGCCTTGCTCTGACCGAAGGGTGGGAGGTTCGAGTCCACCCAAGGGTCACTGGTAGACATCAGGAAGGGTATCTGGTTATAAAAGGCTACACGCTCCAAAATCTAAGTCCTCTACCCAGGGGCAACGCCTTAGCCCTTAGCGACGAAAGGGGAGACGGCGTAAAACTAGAGAGAGAGAGAGAGGGAGAGGAGAAGGGGAGGGAAGGAGGGAGGGAGAGGAGAAGGGGAGGGAAGGAGGGACAGGAGGGGAGGGATGAGGGAGGGAGGGAAGGAGAGGAGAAGGGGAGGGATGAGGGAGGAAAGGAGAGGAGAAAGGGAGGGAGGGAGGGAAGAGGAGAGAAGGGGGGAGGTGGAGAGGGAGGAGAGGAAGAGTACTATATATGAAAGGATGTCATTGTGGTGAAGTGAGAGAGAGAGAGAGAGAGAGAGAGAGAGAGAGAAACAGCCAAAACACTTCCTTCATAAAACACATTAGTCTATACGCACAACATTTACTCTTAAAAATAAAATAAATAAATCACTAACTAGACACAAGTATTCTCGGTCTTCCTCTCCAGGTGGCGTGCAGGCCCTGGAGATGATGCTGTATACCCTGGACCACCTCAGCTCCCACCGCATCCTCCCTGGGTTCTCCTTAGGCACCACCATCTTAGACGACTGCGATACGGACTCTTACGGACTGGAGCAGGCGGTCGATTTTATTAAAGGTGGGTAGATTTGTGTGTGTGTGTGTGTGTGTGTGTGTGTGTGTGTGTGTGTGTGTGTGTGTGTGTGTGTGTGTGTGTGTGTGTGTGTGTGTGTGTGTGTGTGTGTGTGTGTGAGGTGGATTGGTGTATATGTGAGGAAGATTGGTGTATATGTGAGGAAGATTGGTGTATATGTGAGGAAGATTGGTATATATGTGAGGTAGATTGGTGTGTATGTGAGGAAGATTGGTGTATACGTGAGGAAGATTGGTGTATATGTGAGGTAGATTGGTGTGTATGTGAGGTAGATTGGTGTATATGTGAGGTAGATTGGTGTATATGTGAGGTAGATTGGTATATATGTGAGGTAGATTGGTGTATATGTGAGGTAGACTGGTGTATATGTGAGGAAGATTGGTGTATATGTGAGGAAGATTGGTATATATGTGAGGAAGATTGGTATATATGTGAGGTAGATTGGTGTATATGTGAGGTAGATTGGTGTATATGTGAGGTAGATTGGTGTATATGTGAGGTAGATTGGTGTATATGTGAGGTGGATTGGTGTGTATGTGAGGTGGATTGGTGTGTATGTGAGGTGGATTGGTGTGTGTGTGAGGTGGATTGGTGTATATGTGAGGTAGATTGGTGTATATGTGTGTGTGTGTGTGTGTGTGTGTGTGTGTGTGTGTGTGTGTGTGAGGTGGATTGGTGTATATGTGAGGTAGATTGGTGTATATGTGAGGTAGATTGGTGTGTATGTGAGGTAGATTATTACAGACTGGAGCAGACCGTACACTTCGTTAAAGGTGGGTTGATTAGTAGGTGTATGAGGTAGATTACTGTCGCTTGCTGTGAATATGCACACACACACACACACACACACACACACTTATAGACAGATACACAGATAGATAAACAGATAGACAGATATGCTCGTATACTAGAAGACGTAGAAGGAGAGGAAGAGAAGAAGTATGCGATCCAAATGGAGCTAATAGATTAAGGGATCGTTACTGAGCAGGGAATGTACATTTAGGTGGCTCTGACATGTCCATTATACCCATTAGCAAAAGGCAGAAAAGGAATGATTCTCACTCTCTCTCTCTCTCTCTCTCTCTCTCTCTCTCTAAGTGAAGTCACGATTATATATTAACCACAATAATAATATATACCGCAGCAATAGCAATTATAAGAGAAGTGATAATGAATAATAATAATAATAATAGTAATAATAACGATAATAATAATAATAATAAAGGAAAGTATATAACAATGATACAGTATAATAATGTGACTATTACTACTACTATTACTACTACTACGACTACTACTACTACACCACTACTACTACTACTAATAATAATAATAAATAAATATCAGTACAACACACCCTAATTGGCGTCATTAAGTCAATTATAATAAATTACTGAACAAAGGCCTAATTAAGGATATATTAGCCTTTCAACCCATACGCAATTAGTATATAGTGTTCATTATATACATAGATAGATAGATAGACTGATAGATAGATACAACATATACGTTAGACTTATCTGTACCTTCTCCAATTGGTCTATCTATCTATCTATCTATCTATCTATCTGCCTATAGGTCTATCCGTCTATGTATTTATCTATCTATCTGTCTTCGTAAACTGATGCGTGTGTGTGTG
>NC_137009.1:37375316-37377816 GCF_032717465.1 Coenobita brevimanus
TCCCTCACTCATCACACACACACACACACACACACACACACACACACACACACACACACACACACACACACCCTCCCCACTCCTTCACTCATCTCACACACACACACACACACACACACGCTTCCTCCTCCACTCCCTCACTCATCTTTCTCTCTGTCTCTACCCCATCATAAATACAAAAAAATCCCTTTCATAACCTAAATTCCTCTCTCTCTCTCTCTCTCTCTCTCTCTCTCTCTCTCTCTCTCTCTTCCCACCATAAATACAAAAAAATCCCTTTAATATTAATCCCAATCTCTCTCTCTCTCTACCCACCATAAATACCAAAAAATACCTTCAATATTAATCCCAATCTATTCTCTCTCTCTCTCTCTCTTTCATATTAATCCCAACCTAAATTCCACACATGCCCTAAATTCCAGGCTCTCTCAGACTCCGGATTTTTAAAAAGAAGAATTGAGAAAAGACAATTAAATAGGAATGGGAAAAATTAATATAGAGAAAAGCAAAACAAAAATTTAGATAGATAGATAGATAGATAGATCGATGGATGGATAGATAGAGGGAGACGAAAATATATGAATAAATATGAAGAAATAAAATGAAACTAAAATAAATACCTGAGCGAATGGTTTTAAGACTGCATGCTAGATTTTAAGTAATTCTCTCTCTCTCTCTCTCTCTGTGACAGGCAAAAGAGGTGAAATATTAGGCAGAGAAATATACCAAGCCTCTCTCAGCTTAGGAATATTAGCCAGCAGAGGAAAGTAATAGGTAGATGAGGTGAAATAATGGGCAGAAAAACATACCAAGCCTCTCTCAGCTTAGGAATATTAGCCAGCAGAGGAAAGTGACAAGTAGAAGAGGTGAAATATTAGGCAGAGAAACATACCAAGCCTCTCTCAGCTTAGGAATATTGGCCAGCAGAGGAAAGTGACAAGCAGAGGAGGTGAAATATTAGATATATTTTTTAAACTGAGTGTAAATGACAAAAACGTAACAAGACACAAAAATAACCAATAGAATTAATAAATAAATAAATGAAAACCTTAACACTCACCGATAAAGGACCAATAAGGAAGTTTGTATGTGGTACTTCCGGTGCGATTTTCGTTTGGCCTACCTGAGGAAAAATAAAAAACCTTTAACTCCTTTCCCTATGCGATTTATTTTGTTCATTAACTACACCTTGTTGTCCTGTTACGTGTTATTTAAATCCAATATCGCAATCTCTATCTATCTATTGCCAGACGCCTTAATCCCGTAAGGGGTGGCTACAAACAAATCGCCTCCATGTCGCCGTCCCCCGCCATACCCTGCATAAATAACGCAAAAAATTATAACCGGCCGTATCAAAACAAATCGCTAAGGAAGAGGTGTTAGGGAGAGACAGGCCTTAGATTAACACCTATTGATAACACGAGGTAAGGGGTAAAGGCGAAGGATTAGGTTATTATAGAGAGATTATACTGTGTTGGAGAGGGAGGCCTTCACGTGGTGGCACTGATATAACCGGGCGGATCCACTGCCTGGTTATACAAACGTCCCTCAACTCATTATTATTATTATTATTATTATTATTATTATTGTTATTATCGGTACTACTACTACTACTACTATCAATAATAATCATCATCATCACCATCACCACCCTCCTCCTCTTCCTCCTCCTCCTCATCATCATCATCATCACCACCCTCCTCCTCCTCCTCCTCATCATCATCATCATCATCATCACCTCTTTTTCTCCCACCTTTCTCCACTCTGACCTTTTGATTGCTAGTGTGTTACACCCAGTCACACACACACACACACACACACAGGGGGGGGGGGGAGACGGAGAGAAAGTAGGAGAGAGAAAGGGATGGATGGAGAAAACAGAGAGAAGGATGGAGAGAGGGAGGGAGAGAATGGAGGGAGGGATGGAGGAAAGGGATGGAGGGATGGAGAGAATGGAGGGAGGGAGGGAGAAAATGGAGGAAGGGATGAAGAGAATGGATGGAGGGATGGAGAGAAGGGAGGGAGGGATGGAGAGAAGGGAGGGAGGGATCAACATATATAATGAGTGTGATCTTAGTTCATTATGCATGCAGAGTTGTTACTTCCTCTCTCTCTCTCTCTCTCTCTCTCTCTCTCTCTCTCTCTCTCTCTCTCTCTCTCTCACTATTATTTTCGTTTCCTCTCATTCTTATTCAATCTATATTTCCCTGTCACCCTTCTCTCCCTCCCTCCTTCCCTTCCTCTCTCTCTTCTCTATCTTTACTTTCTTTTTCTCTCACTTTTCAACCTTTCATTCCTTCCTTCCTTCCTTTCCTTCTTAACTTTTATTTTTTACATTTCCACGTTGTCTTCCATTCATTCCTCTCATCCTTTCTTTCCTTCCTTCCTTCTTTCCCTCTTTCTCCCTCCCTTCCTTCATCCTTCCTTTTCCTCCTCCTTCCTTCCTTCCATCCTTTCTCCCTCCTTTCATCCATCCCTTTTTCCTCCTCTCTTTCTTCCT
>NC_137009.1:37385316-37387816 GCF_032717465.1 Coenobita brevimanus
TGTCTCACTTTCTTTACGGTCGTTCCTCAGTCGCTCTCATTTCGGCTCAGCACTTGGCGTCCTTGGAAATATTCTTTATGTCCTCTCTCTCTCTCTCTCTCTATTTCTGTCTATATCTATGTCTGTCTACTTCTATATCTCTATCCCTGCTTCTCTTTCTCTTTTATGCGTGTATGCGTTTCACCCTTATTCTCTCTCTCTCTCTCTCTCTCTCTCTCTCTCTCTGTAATGGGATAGGACATACTGATAGGATTCTCTCTCTCTCTCTCTCTCTCTCTCTCTCTCTCTCTCTCTCTCACACACACACACACACACACACACAGAACTTCTTCCCATCCCAATCACGTATGTACCAGAACTTGCCAAATACATCACCTATTCATTAGATTTATTAACTTACAGACAGGCATACATACATACATACATACATACACACACACACACACATACGGTACACACAGATACACAAATGAATAAACACACATATATACATACATACATTACATAGACACACATACAAGCTACATAATACATACACATACACACAAATAAATACACACACACACACACACACACGCACACACAAATAAATACACACACACACACACACACACAAATAAACACACACACACACACACACACACACACACACACACACACACACACACATATACGCAAACTGGTTCGTATTTTTTCATTCACATTTTAAACACAACAAATTGGACTTGGAAATTTGGGCGGTGACAAGGCCTCTCTTTACGGCTATTGGCTTATCAGGGGTTGTTAGGGATTGGTGTGTGTGTGTGTGTGTGTGTGTGTGTGTGTGTGTGTGTGTGTGTGTGTGTGTGTGTTGTTAGGGATTGGTGTGATGGTTGTCAGGGTGAGAAGAAGTGGTTTTGTGTGTGTGTGTGTGTGTGTGTGTGTGTGTGTGTGTGTGTGTGTGTGTGTGTGTGTGTGTGTGTGTGTGTGTGTGAGAGAGAGAGAGAGAGAGAGAGAGAGAGAGAGAATCCTATCAGTGTGTCCTATCTCATTACAGTGTGTGTGTGTGTGTGTGTGTGTGTGTGTGTGTGTGTGTGTGTGTGTGTGTGTGTGTGTGTGTGTGTGTGTGTGTGAGAGAGAGAGAGAGAGAGAGAGAGAGAGAGAGAGAGAGAGTTTCTAGATTTGATGGAAAAAGAGAAAAGGATATATGAAGACTGACAGATAGATAGATCGAGTTCAATAGATAGCCAGACAGATAGATAGATAGATATTAATAGATACATCCATTAGGTAATGAACAGGTAAGAGGCTCAGGTAAGCAAAAAACACCTGTCGATATTAATTATGCCAATAGGTGTGAATAAGGAGATTATGGAAAGGTGTTTAGGGAGTGCAGTGTGTGGGGGTTAATTAATGGTGTGTGTGTGTGTGTGTGTGTGTGTGTGTGTGTGTGTGTGTGTGTGTGTGTGAGAGAGAGAGAGAGAGAGAGAGAGAGTCAGGTGTCATACAATTCTCATTAATAACGAACCTGAATAACTTGTTTTTCAATGTTTTTACCCATACAATTATTATCTATCCATCTATCTATTTGTCTAATATATCTATCTCTAATTTATCTATCTACAAGTGTATGTATGTATGTATGTATCTATCTACCCACCTATATCTATCCATCGAACTAATTTATCTATCCACCAATGTGTATGTACGTATGTACGGTATGTATCTATCTATGTATCTATCTGGTTATCCATCTACCTACCTATCTATCGATCTATTTTACCTATACATCTATCTACACTAAATCTATCTATCTATCTCTTCATTTATTTGTTCAACTCTGGGATTGTATTAAGCAAATAATGATTTAATTCAGCTGTCACATGTCTATATTTTATCTATCTAATTTATCTATCTATTTTACCTAATTTATCTACCTATGTAAGTATCTATCTAAATTATCTATCTATCTATCTATTCAACACTTGCATTTAACTCAGGTGTCAAGAGCCTAAGTGTGTGTATAATGGAAACTCCCTAACACCTTTTCCTATGCGATTTATTTTGCTCATGACACCTTACTCCCCTATTCTGTGTTACATAAGTCCTTCCAACATCGCCATACTCTGTATAAACAACGTATAAGTGTGTGTGTGTGTGTGTGTGTGTGTGTGTGTGTGTGTGAAAGAGAGAGAGAGAGAGAGAGAGAGAGAGAGAGAGAGAGAGAATGTGTGAGCAACGAAGACTGTATGTGTGTGTGTGTGTGTGTGTGTGAGAGAGAGAGAGAGAGAGAGAATGTGTGAGTAATGAAGACTGGTGTGTGTGTGTGTGTGTGTGTGTGTGTGTGTGTGTGTGTGTGTGTGTGTGTGTGTGTGTAATTAGGCAGCAATCTCCACATCAGACTCAAATCCAGGACATTCCATCAACCCTCCCACGCTATCATCATTAATCTCTCTCTCTCTCTCTCTCTCTCTCTCACACACACACACACACACACACACACATAACCTTCCCTAATCTA
>NC_137009.1:37392816-37402816 GCF_032717465.1 Coenobita brevimanus
AAAGTGAGATTTTGAAAGAGAATAAATACATACCTATACACAATAACACTAAAAAAAATATATATATATGTGTGAATGAAGACCTGAGACGAAAAATAAAATAAAAGAATTAAAACAGAGATAGAAAGTGAGATTTTGAAAGACAGTAAATACAGACCTATACACAATAACACTAAAAAAAATATATATGTGTGAATGAAGAACTTGGGCGACGAAAATAAATGATAAAAAATAAATAGATATAAATGACCATAGCAAAAAAATAAAATAAATAAATAAAACAGGAAAATTTTTGAGAATAAATTTATATGCACTGGTGATGTATGAAAATGTATGGAAATGAAGAAGCGAGGAGGAGGAAAAATAAATGAAAAAAAATCGGAAATAAAAGAGAATAAACCCAAAAATAAAAGGATAGATTGATAGATGTAAAAAAAAAAAAAACTGAATCAACTCAAAATGAAAAATAATAATAATAATAATAATAATAATAAACAGAAGATATGGAAGATGTGAAAATAAATAAATAAATAAATGAATAAAAAATGAATATGTAAAAAAATCAGAAAATAAACAGAATTGGAAAAAATAATAAATAAACAATAATTGGAAATGTGAAAAAAAAATCAGAGTAAATTGGAAATGAAAAAAAACAAATAATAAACATAAAATAAAAACTGAAAAAGCCAGAGGATAAATTGATTAAAAAAAAAAAAAGAGAATAAATGGATAACGGAAAAATCAGAAATAAAACAGAATAAATGGATAACGAAAAAAGATAAGAAATAAACAGAATAAACGGATAACGAAAAAAATCAGAAATAAAACAGACTAAATGGATAACGGAAAAAATCATAAATAAACAGAATAAACGGATAACGGAAAAATCAGGAACAGAATAAATGAATAACGGAAAAAATCAGAAATAAAACAGAATAAATGAATAACGGAAAAAATCATAAATAAAACAGAATAAATGAATAACGGAAAAAATCATAAATAAAACAGAATAAACGGATAAAGGAAAAAAATCAGAAATAAACAGAATAAATGGATAACGAAAAGGAAATAAGAAATAAACAGAATAAATGGATAACGAAAAGGAAATAAGAAATAAAACAAGACGTGGAAAATAATCAGAAAATAAATGGACAGAAAATAAAAAAAAAAATGACTAACAAAATAAAAGGTATAAGAAATCTATAATAAAAATAAACAGAAATAAAAAAAATAATTATAAAGAATGAAAACTGGGAAAATAAATATACAGGAAGATAAAAACTAAAGAGAATAAGAAACACAATATGAAATAAATTGAAAAAAAAAAGAAAAAGAGAAACGAGGCATAAAAAACAAAAAACAAAAAAAATGAAGTTACAAAAAGAGGGAAGAGTGATAAAAGAGAGAAAGAGAGAAGGGATGAAAGCTACACGTGAAAGACAGCAATAAATATAGATAATAAAAAAGAGAGAGAGAGAAGGAATTAAAGATAGAAGTGAGAGAGGGAGCAATAAATGAAGGTATAAAGAGGAAGAGGAGAAAGAGAGAAAGGCTGAAGGCCAGACGTGAGAGAGAGAGAGAGAGA
The DNA here is from genome assembly GCF_032717465.1 of Coenobita brevimanus. NCBI lineage: Eukaryota > Metazoa > Arthropoda > Malacostraca > Decapoda > Coenobitidae > Coenobita > Coenobita brevimanus. The sequence goes on from NC_137009.1 coordinate 37,394,402, forward strand.
GAGAGAGAGAGAGAGAGAGAGAGAGAGAAGGGAATGAAAGCCAGACGTGAAAGACAGCAATAAAGAGAGAAAGAAATTTATGTGAAGAAGCACAAGCAGAAACGACGATGGCGAAGGAGCGCGATAAAGAGAGAATGGTAAAGATGAAGTAAAGAGGAACTGACAATAGTGATGAAAAAGAGAGGGAAAGAGAGAAAGAGGAAGAGACAGCCAGAGAAAGAAAGACAGAAAGAGAGACAGACAGAGAAAGACAGAAAGAGAGACAGACAAAGAAAGACAGAAAGAGAAAGAGAGACGCAGAAAGTCAGGGGCAGAAAGAGATAGACAGACAAAGAGAGAGACGCAGAAAGTCGGGGACATAGGAGGGATGAAAGTGATGAAAAAAGTGAGAAAATAAAAGACAGGTGAAGGGGAGAGAAAGAGACGGACACAGAAAGAAAAAAAAGAGAGAAAGAAAGAGAGAGACACAGGAGGGATGAAAGATAGTGATAAAAAAAAAGTAAGAAAATAAATGAAAGGTGACGGCAGTGGAAAAATCATGTGACGATGTGTGGTGAAAAAATATATGTAAAATATGAACGAGAAAAAAGGAGAGAGAAAGAGAGAGAGAATAAAGATAGGACCTGAGAGAGACAGACAAGATAACGGGGTGAAAGAGAGAGAGAGAGAGAGAGAAAGAGAGAGAGAGAGGGAAAGAAGGAGAATATCGGATTTATAAAAAGAACGTATTGAAAGTGAGATTGAAAAGTGAGATATATTTACAAAGAAAAGAGACGTGCTGAAGGAAAGATACTGAGATTAAAGACATGAGCTGAGAGAGAGAGAGAGAGAGAGAGAGTAGAAGTGAAAGACATCAGTACAGATAAGGAAAAACATACATGACTTTTGTCTGAAGTAAAAAATGACACCCAGTTAAAGAGAGAAAAAGAGAGAGAGAGGGAAAGAGAAAGATAAAAAAGTGAGAGAGAAAAGAAAGGAGGTCACATAGAAAACGGAGGAGGGACGGGAACTATGACACTCTCCCATCACTGATACAAACATCGGTAACGGAGACATGGATGTGTTTTATCTCCTCCATATCTCCTTAGCCTTCATGGTTTTCCTCCAGTGTGCCTCAGCTTCCCTCCCTCCACCTCCTCCATCAACTCCTCCTCCTTCTCCTCCTCCACCAGCGACTCTTCCTCCTCCTCCGTCTTCCTCCTCTCCTCAACTACTACTTAGAAAAATATTAAACAACCAAAACATTAAAGTTAGAAGGGGAAACACATCAAAACTCCCCCACTTTCTCGATGCTGTTCATTCTAAACTCTCTATGGGCGGTCTGTCGTCAATCGCAAACTCCCAGCATCACGTAGACCACAAGAAAAGACCGCCAAATTCGCCAAATCAGCTGAGAGAGACCGCAGGGGAACGTGTGCCGCGTGGAAAAGCTGGTAAAGAGGCAGACACACACAAGCCAAACGCAAAGACAATAATCTCAACTTCTCTTAATACAACGCTGTGTTTGGGCGCGTCGGGTCACATGATACGCCAGAACAACACTAATTACGTGAGTCTGGAGAGGCAGACCAGAAACACTACGTCCGTGCGCTTGGAGAGGCAGCTGGACATCCTAACTACCCCATCAAACAACCGGACATGCAACCAAACCACCCCGGCGCATATCAGGACTAAACAACAAAGTACATTATTGCGTTTAGGAAATCTGAGCCAAGTGAAGGGTGAACACGATGGCCGGGGGACCTTGAAGAGACACACAGGATCCCAAACTACCCAAACTAACAATCAAACCCAATCTAACAACCAAACTAGTCAATCTAACAGCCAAACTACCCAATCTAACCAAACTACTCATGCTAACAATCAAACTACCCAATCTAACAAGCAAACTACTCAATCTTACAACCAAACTAACCAATCTAACACACAGACTAGCCAATCTAACCAAACTGGCCAATCTAACAAGCAAACTACCCAATCTGACAGCCAAACTACTCCATCTAACAACCAGACTACCCAACAAACAACCCCAGTAAACAACAGGACTAAACAATTAAGCCCAACCTTGTCACAACTCACGGCGCTCAATTCCACAACGAGCGGCCAAACGAAGCACTTGAACCCTTCCTTGTTACAACTCGGGGTGCTCAATTACACTGGAAAGTCTCAAACCAGGAAACACAGCCCAGCCTTGTCCAATCTCGCGGCGCTTAAATCTGCAAGGAACACTAGGAAACAAAGCCCGGTCTCGTCGCTACTCAAAGGGCTCAATTCGACACACACACGAACCACGAAACCCAACCCAACCCTGTCGCATATCGGGGCGCTCAAACACCCACCAGGCACCCGCAGTAAGCCCCTGAGCCCTCCTTTCCCGCAACTCGAGAGGCTCAGCTACTTAACGAGCGCCCGGACTAGGCAGCTGAGCCCTAATCTATCCCAGCTTCGGGCACTCAACTCCACAATGACATCTCGAACGAAGAAAAAGAGTCCAACCCCGTCAAATCTCGGGGCGCTCAAGATCTCAAAGAACACCCACGGAAAGCCACAGAGCCCACTCCTGTTGCAACTCGGGGCGCTCAATTCATCAGTGAGCATCCAAACTAAGCCCCAGAGTCCAAAATCGCCACAAACAAGCACTCAAACAACGCAAAAAAGGCCAAAATCTGCCAAAAAAGGGAGCCACACTTTCTCCCAACTCGGGGCGCTGAATGCAACCTGGCCCTATCGCAAGCTGGTGGACCTCCAAGGGGACATCACCCTGGGGGCCTTAATGATGGTCCACGAGAGGCACAGTGAGGTGGTCTGTGGCCCGATCATGCCCCAGGGAGGTATACAAGCCCTGGAGGCGATGATGTATACCCTCGACTACATCAACACCCACCAGGATAAATTTATAGAGGGCGTGAAAGTAGGGGCGCTGGTCCTTGACGATTGTGACACCGACACCTATGGACTGGAGCAGGCAGTGGAGTTTATCAAAGGTGAGTGGTGTGTGTGTGTGTGTGTGTGTGTGTGTGTGTGTGTGTGTGCTTCTCCTCTATGAGTGTACGCATGTTAAGGTATAGGTGTGTATGTGTGGAAGTGTGTGTGTGTGTGTGTGTGTGTGTGTGTGTGTGTGTGTGTGCTTCTCCTCTATGAGTGTATGCATGTTAAGGTATAGGTGTGTATGTGTGGAAGTGTGTGTGTGTGTGTGTGTGTGTGTGTGTGTGTGTGTGTTTCTCCTCTATGAGTGTATGCATGTTAAGGTATAGGTGTGTATGTGTGGAACTATGTGTGTGTGTGTGTGTGTGTGTTTCTCCTCTATGAGTGTATGCATGTAAGGTATAGGTGTGTGTGTGTGTGTGTGTGTGTGTGTGTGTGTGTTTCTCCTCTATGAGTGTATGCATGTAAGGTATAGGTGTGTGTGTGTGTGTGTGTGTGTGTGTGTGTGTGTGTTTCTCCTCTATGAGTGTATGCACGTTAAGGTATAGGTGTGTGTGTGTGGAACTGTGTGTGTGTGTGTGTGTGTGTGTGTGTGTGTGTGTGTGTGTTTCTCCTCTATGAGTGTATGCACGTTAAGGTATAGGTGTGTGTGTGTGTGGAACTATGTGTGTGTGTGTGTGTGTGTGTGTGTGTGTGTGTTAAAATTTCCTGTTCAACTCATTACGTTCTCTTGCGTTCAGCTCAATTTTCTCTACTTCTGTGTTCAGTTTTGTTCAACTTCGTGTTCTCTTTAAGACTAGAACAAGCTGACGAAGTTATCGAAGGTTATTATTGGCTGTGTTCTATTACTCCTTTTGTTATCTATGTTATCTGTTCTCCTGGGTTGTGTGGCTTTACTTTCGTGTTATACTCTGTTCTTCATCCGTGTTCTGCAGATGAGGGCAGGCCGTCGAGGTGTTCAGAAGTTTGTGTTATTTTTGGTTATTTACTCATCGGTTTTACTGACCTCCTATTTTTGCACACACTGTTGTTGTTACATTTTTTTCCTATCCTACTCTCTCGTTCTCTTACTTTTGCGACCCCCTGTTTCTACTCTCTACTTTTGCACACTCTGTTGTTATTATATATATTTTTTTCCTATCCCATTTTCTCGTTCTCTTATTTCTGCGACCCCCTGTTTCTACTCTCTCGCTCTCTCTCTGTTTTTGTTGCCTCTTTCACTCTTCTGTTTATCCTTTTCCAATTTCTGAATATTTCTTTAACTGCATTTTCTTTCGTTTACCCCCCCCCCTTCTCTCTCTCAAAGGGAAAAAATATCGACCTGTGCAAATTTAATCTCTGGTAGGTGGGGACGCTCACCATCCACTCACTTGATGCAGTGCTGCTCTCATGTGTCTGCCCTTTCCTCTCCTCCATCTTTCTTTCCTTCCATCCTCTTCCGTCTATCTTTCCTTCATTCTTTCCTCTTCCTTCTGCCTGTGGGTGACTTTACACTCCCTCTTCTATCCTTCTTTCCTTCATTCTTTCCTTGTCCTTCTGCCTACGAGTAACTTTACACTCCTTCGTCTGTCTTTCTTTCCTTCATTCTTTCCTCGTCCTTCTGCCTACGGGTAACTTTACACTCCCTCTTCTGTCTTTCTTTCCTTCATTCTTTCCTCGTCTTTCTACCTCCGGGTGACTTTACACTTCCTCTTCTGTCTTTCTTTCCTTCATTCTTTCCTTGTCCTTCTGCCTACGAGTAACTTTACACTCCCTCTTCTGTCTTTCTTTCCTTCATTCTTTCCTCTTCCTTCAGCCTGTGGGTGACTCAACACTGAGTGACAAGCCAAATGGTTTCCTGTACACTAGGAAACCATTTACTATGCTGGGTGGTAACCATATAACCAAATTTTGGCAACTGGTGGTTTTAGTGGGTAATGAAGGCGCTCCAATCGGATTAAGCCGGTGAAGGTTTATATCCAAGGGGTGGTTGGGGTTTATTGCTCACGTAATGCCACTCAGGGATGAGTGAGGCTGGTCACTCTCATCTTAAATGTCAGGACCAACTTGCCTAGCCATGGGCTCCTACGCTCCTAACGGGGCAACGCAGGATTGGATGATGGATGGATGGATGGTAAAGATAGAGTTTTTTCTTTTCTCCTCTTTTTTCGCACATATACGTTCCCCCAAAAAAACTCACCAGTGTTCCAAAAAAAAAAAATGATGTTCGGATGGTTACAAGTCAAAAAAATAATAAATAAAAAAATCCCCCCCTCCACCCCCACCCATCACTCAAAAGTCACCATGATATATACACTTTTCCAAAAAATTTTCATACCCCCCCATAGCTCCAAAAAAATTATATACGGGTGCACGAGTCAAAACACCCCCGTCCACCCGCCACCAACCCCCTCCACCTTTCATCCACCCACTGCATCTGTGTCAAGTGTTTAGGGAAAGAATAAAAAATTGTTGAATATCTGTCTGTCTGTCTGTCTCTCTCTCTCTCTCTCTCTCTCTCTCTCTCTCTCTCTCTCTGTCGCTGTGCCTGCCTGTCTGTCTGTCTGTCTCTCTCTCTCTCTGTGTCGCTGTGCCTGTCTGTCTCTCTCTCTCTTTCTCTCTCTCTCTCTCTCTCTGTACCTAGTCTATTATTTTTACACGGAAATAAAATCCATTGGGAGAGTGTGAAGAGGAAGACTGAGTAGGAGAGATAGATAGATAGATAGACAGGTAGATAGGTTTTTATATATAAGGTATCAATTATCAACTTATAGGAGTAATTACGGTATCATTATCGACACCTATCTCATTAGCATCACCATCACTATCATCACCACTACCATCATCATCATCATCGTCACTACCATCATCATCATCATCTTCACTACCATCATCATCACTACCATAATCATCATCATCATCACAACCATCTTCATCATTATCATCATCACCACTACCACCATCACCATCATCACCACTACCACCACCATCACCAGTACCATCATCATCATCATCACCACCACCATCACCACTACCACCATCACCACCACCACCATTATCATCATCACTACTACCATCATCATCATCATCATCATAACCACTACCACAATCATCATCATCACCACTACCACCATCATAGCAATATAACCATCATCATCATCATCATCATCACCACCACCACTACCATCATCATCACCATCATTACTACCATTCCTCCTGCTCCTCTTTCTCTTCCTTATCCTCCTCCTCCTCCTCCTCTTCCTTATCCTCCTCCTCCTCTTCTTCCTCCTCCTCCTGTCATCGCCTTCCAATTTAACTTCCCCTGTCTTCCCTTCCTACCTGTCTTCCTAGCTTCGTTATCTCCCCTTCCTCCCCCCTCCCTCTCCTCTCTCTCTCTCTCTCTCTCTTCCGTCATCCACCCCCCCTCTGTCTCCCCTTTTAATGCTCTCTCTCTCTCTCTCCCTTCCTCCCTCCCTCCCTCTCTCTCTCTTTATCTCTCTCTCTCTGATATCACCTTACATCTTGTCTTCCATTGTCATTCACCCTACCTACCCTCTCCCTTCCTCGTTAACTCTACCCTCCCTAAGGTAATAGACAAATATAGATAGATAGGTAGATAGATAGACAGATAGACAGATAGATACACAGATACACATATATCAAAATAATGCAGACAAACGGTATGTGTGTGTGTGTGTGTGTGTGTGTGTGTGTGTGTGTGTGTGTGTGTTCCTTTCTTTCAAGCGAACGGTAATAAATATTGGCCGAATTCTTTTTGCACTGTGTCGGAGTAAGTCCAGTGTCAGAAAAATACCAAACAAAATTTTTGGCAATCGCGTGCGACGAGACGGCGCGAAAATATCGGAAATAGCGATGTGCGAAAATATGCATAATTTCTTCGACTTTTTGACCAGAATTGACCATAATGGGCTTGATAACGGTATGGAAACAAAGAAAACGGTATTGGAAAATATTTGACGATGGGAAAAATATTGGTTAGGCTCGTACATTTTGCGGGAAGTAGTTGTATAGACATAAATAGATAGACTGAGATACGGATAGATGGGCAGATAGATAGATAGACAGATAGATAAAGATAGACAACCGTATACGTAGGCATAAACTGATACACAAATATATATAAATATACTGATAGATTGAGGCAGAGAGATAGATAGATAGATAGAGATAGAAAGATAGATAGACAGATAAAGATAGACAACCGTATAAAGGAATAAAGATACACAAATATATAAAAATATAGAGATAGACAGATAGATAGATACAGACAGACAGATAGATAGATATACTGTAGATAGATGCAGGTGTTCTCAATGTGTTTATGATAGTGATTATACTGGATGAGATGAGACAGTGTGAAGAAAGGTAGGCTCTTGGATTATTACAGGTATGTCAACAGGTGAGAGAGAGAGAGAGAATCAGATTACTATGACAAGATATACTAGTGAAAATGTCAACAGGTGAGAGAGAGAGAGAGAGAATCAGATTACTATGACAAGATATACTAGTGAAAGAGAGAGAGAGAGAGAGAGAGAGAGAGAGAGAGAGAGAGAGAGAGAGAGAGAGAGAATTACTATGACAAGAAATACTAGAGAGAGAGAGAGAATCAGAATTACTGACAATACTAGTGAGAGAGAGAGAGAGAGAGAGAAAGAGAGAGAGAGAAATTCCCCCTCGCACTCTGATAACCATCATCTATCACCCAATGAACGCTAATCCCTACCGCCAATACTGCCTATGAGTGAGAGAGAGAGAGAGAGAGAGATGGAGGGAAAATGGGGAGGGACTTGGAGGAAAGGAGAGAAGTTTCAACATGGAGGGAAGGTAAATGCAGGTTTGGTAAAGATACGAGAGAGAGAGAGAGAGAGAGAGAGAGAGAGAGAGAGAGAGAAGGAAAAGATGTGGGACACGTATTCCCATTGGATAGATATATTTTCCCACTGATAGATAAATTGACAGACAGGGGGAGATAGGTAGATAGATATATGTACAGATAGATAGATATAGATAGATATACATAGGCTGGTAGATATAGATAGATGACTGATAGATAGATACGTAGATGGATACATAGGCTAGTAGGTATAAAAATAGAGACTGATAAGGAGTGATAGATAAATGATAGATAGGCTAGTCTGAATGATAAAACTGATATATATATATATACAAAGAAATTAGAGTACTCTGACTTTTACTGATAGATACATAGATGGGATAGATAGATAGATAGATAGATAGATAGTATAACTTCATTTCTCCCTATCCAAACATGCTTGATGAAAATAGATAATACTGATAGATAGAAACAGATAAACACAGAGACTGATAGATAGACTGGCAGACCGAGTTAAAGATACACAGATAGATAGATATAGTGAGAAAGACAAGAACTGACAGTCATCGAGTTAAAGATAGATAGATAGATATAAATATGGTGATAGATAAAATAGATAGAAAAAAGAGATAGGCAAATACTGATAGACCCAGATA
>NC_137009.1:37407816-37412816 GCF_032717465.1 Coenobita brevimanus
ACCACTTATTCACTTACTTTCCATTTTGTATTTAATCTCTCTCTCTCTCTCTCTCTCTCTACCACTTATTCACTTACTTTCCATTTTGTATTTAATCTCTCTCTCTCTCTCTCTCTCTACCACTTATTCACTTACTTTCCATTTTGTATTTAATCTCTCTCTCTCTCTCTCTCTCTCTCTCACCATTTAATCATTTTCCATTCAGTACTTAACTTTTCCACCTCTCTCTCTCTCTCTCTCTCTCTCTCTCTCTCTCACCATTTAATCACTTTCTTTCTATTCGGTACTTAACTTTTCCACCTCTCTCTCTCTCTCTCTCTCTCTCACCATTTAATCACTTTCTCTCCATTCGGTACTTAACTTTTCCACCTCTCTCTCTCTCTCTCTAACTTAGAGCAATTAGTGAAGGAAATTAATGTGGAGATATATGAGACAGGAATTGTGTGTGTGTGTGTGTGTGTGTGTGTGTGTGTGTGTGTGTGTGTGTGTGTGTGTGTGTGTGTGACGTCATCTCACAACCTCAGTGATCTCAAATAGTGTCAAATTGATCTCTCTCTCTCTCTCTCTCTCTCTCAAAAAGACACGCGCACATACACACAATTATGATGGAGTTCAAACACACACACACACACACACACACACACAACCTCTGCCATCATTAAACCACATCAAATGGGGACATATACGATGCTAAATGGCCTTCAGATTTGACGAGGGCACCTAAAACCATTATTACAAGGCTAAACCACCTAATGAAAGTTAATACGCCCATCTGACAACACTAGGGTAAATAATACACAACTTAATTAACATGAAGCATAACCATTCGTGAGCCTAATGCTAATCGCCCGCCTAAATACGTTGTTGGCTAAGGTAAAAGCTATCTACAAACCAAAGGGGAAGAAAATTCGAAAAACTCTACGGAATTATGTCACCGCGTTTCACAAAAGCCAATCTAAAAAAAAAAAAATGTTTATGGTGGCTGGCATTCGGTTGTCTTTGATCAAATCCTCACCAAAAGCAATAGACTTCTGCACATCCACATATGTGCTATTTCCTGAAGGTTTGGTGAAAATTAGCCCACAACTTTTCGAGATATTTTAGCCACACACACACACACACACACACACACACCGACAAAAACTATATCGCCTCGCCCTGCTAAATGCGGGGGATAAATATGCCCTTGTGTGTTGTGCGGCTGGCAGTGCGGATCAATGTAAACCAAAACAAAGGGAAAAAATATCGTACAGCAACCACGACCAGAATTATGGAAGTATATGGCAATTAGAGATCATTTAAAGAGGGGAATGAATGAAGTTAACCGGCTGGCAGTGAAATTTAAAGGGATTCAGTGGAGTTAAAGGTGAATGAATGGGTTTAAAGGGACAATGAGTGAAGTTAAATGGCTAGTAGTGTAAATTTAAAGGGATTCAGTGGAGTTAAAGGTGAATGAAAGGGGTTTAAAGGGACATTGAGTGAAGTTAAATGGCTAGCAGTGAAATTTAAAGGGATGCAGTGGAGTTAAAGGTGAATTAATGGGTTTAAAGGGATAAGGGGGAGGCGGTGGCTGAATCGGTAGAGAGGCGGCTTGCGGTCCTAATGGACCCAGGATCGAATCCCGGCTGGGGCAGGGAACAGTTTAAGGATTTGAATTTCCTAAAAGCAGACTTTCCTGATCTACCAGATGACCCGCCGACATGTCGTAAAAATACCCCCGCTAATACCAATACACCAGTCCTGTATGAGACAGCCCTAGCATGTATTCAATATGGACGGTGGGTGTTAGCGCCGAAATGGTGACATGTGGAGGTGTAGGAGGACTACTGGGCCTTGGGATAGGCAACTGCCCCCAAGAAATAGGCCCTGAGCCTTTGCCCAGAGTCGGACACATAAGAAAAAAAAAAAAAAAAAAATGAGTGAAGTTAAATGGCTAGCAATGAAAATTAAAGGGATTCTGGGGTGTTAAAGCCAAGAATAGGTTTAAAAGGACAATGAATGAAGTTAAATGACAGCCTATGAATATTAAATATAGATATGGAGTTAAAGGTGAATGAATGTGTTTAAAGGGACAATGAATGAAGTTAAAAGGCTAGCAGTGTAAATTTAAAGGGATTCTGGAGTGTTAAAGGTGAATGAATGAGTTTAAAAGGACAATGAATTAAGTTCAATGGCCAGCAGTGAAAATTAAAGATAGATATGGAGTAAAAGGCGAATGAATGGGTTTAAAGGGACAATGAATGAAGTTAAAAGGCTAGCAGTGAAAATTTAAAGGGATTCAGTGGAGTTAAAGGTGAATGAATGGGTTTAAAGGGACAATGAATGAAGTTAAGTGAAAACCTATGAAAATTATAGATAGATATGGAGCTAAAGGCAAATGAATGGATTTAAAGGGACAATGAGTAAAGTTAAATGGCCAGCAGTGAAAATTAAAGACTGATATGGAGTTACAGGCGAATGAATGGGTTTAAAGGGACAATGAATCAAGTTAAATGGCTAGCAGTGAAAATTAAAGGGATTCAGACACTGAGTTAAATGGCAAATATATGGATTTAACGAGGCAAAATAGGACAAACAAAACAATCGGTGGCGCCCTTTACTCATTTAAAAAGGCCTGGTTAATCCTGTTAATTATAATGGAGAGGGAGTGAAAGGGAGGAAATAGAGGGAGAGAAGCAAAGAGGGAGATAACAAGGGCAAGGAGGAGAGAGGAAGAGATGGAGGAAAAAGGGAGAGAAGGAGGCCAGAGGGAAAGATGGAGGAAAAAGGGAGAGAAGGAGAAAAAAGGGAGAGAAAGGGAGGAAAGTGAGGGAGAGGAGGAAAGAGGGAGAGAAGAAGGAAAGAGAGGGGAAGAACGAGAAAAGAGGGAAAGAAGGAGGAAAGAGGGAGAGAAAGGGAGAGGATGAAGGAGAGGGATAAAGGAAAGGGGGGGTTAATATCCAATATACATATGACTCTCGACATGCTAAAAATAAATACGTATCGACCACACGAGGATACGCAATCAGTTCTATATCCAAGTTTTCACCCTGAATAAAATAATATCCTTTTCTCTTATACGGCAAAAAATAAATAAATAAATAAATAAATAAAACTCATAACTTTCTGATCCATTCTTGTCATTTTTAATATTACTTTTTCGTGTGTTATTTTCCTCCTCTTTCTCACCGACTCTCTTTTTTCTCTCTCTAATCTCCTCTCTTTCTTTTCTCTCTCTTCCCCTCTCTTCCTCATGTCTCTCACCTCCTCTTTCTCTGCTCTCCCTGACTTTCCTCTCTCCTCTCCTCTTTTTATTTTCTTTCTTCCTTTCTTCTCCCCTATTCGCTTTCCTGCCTCTTCCCTTTTCTCCTCTAATCTTTTCTTCCTTTCCTCTTCCTCGTCTTCTCTTTTTCTCTCCACCCCTCTCTTCTCCTCTCCTCTCTCCTACCTACCCTCTGGCACACTTTATTAACTCCTCTCTTTTCTTGCTCTCTTTCTATCTTTTCTTTCCTGCTCTTCTCCTCTCCTCTTCTCTTTTCTGCCCTCCTCTCCTCCCCTTGATAAATCCATCCCATGCTTTCTTAATCTCCTCTCTTTCCTCCTTTCTCTCCTCTCCTACATAAATCCCTCCCACGCGTTCTTCACCTCCTCTCTTCTCCTGCTCCTCCCTCTCCTCTTTTCTTCTCCTCTCCTCTTCTCTCTTTTTCTCTCCCTTCCTCTACATAAATCCTTTCTACGCGTTCTTTATCGCCCCTCTTCTACTCTCTTTACTCTTCTCTCTTTTCTCCCTCTCCTCCATAAATCTCTCCCAAGCGTTCTTCATCTCCTCTCCTTTTCTCTCCTCTCCTCTCTCCTACATAAATCCCTCCCAGAAGTTCTTCGTCTCCTCTCTTCTCCTGCTCTCCTTCTTCTTCTCTTCTCCTCTCTTCTCTTTTCTCCCCTCCTCTCCTCTTTTCTTCGCTCTCTCTTCTACATAAATCCCTCCCACGCGTTCTTCATCTCTTCTCCTGCTCTCTTTCTTCTTCTCTTCTCCTCTCTTCTCTTTTCTTTCCTCTCCTACATAAATCCCTCCCAAGCAGTCATCTCCTCGCTTCTCCTGCTCTCTTTCCCCTTCTGTTCTCCTCTCCTCTTCTCTTCTCTTCTCCTTTTCTCACCTCCATAAAGCCCTTATAAGTTCTTCGTCTCTTCTCTTCTCCTGCTTATTTTCTTCTTCTCTCTTCTCTTTTCTCTCCTCTCCTCCATAAATCCCTTTTAGTCTCTTCTCTTCTCCTGTTCTTTCTTCTTCTCCTCTCTTCTCTTTTCTCTCCTCTTCTCTTCTCTCCTCTCTTTATCTCTCCTCTATAAATCCCTCTTTGTCTCTTCTCTTTTCTCCCCTTCTATCCTCCATAAATCCCTCTTTGTCTCTTCGCTTTTCTCCCCTTCTCTCCTCTATGAGTCCCTCTTTGTCTCTTCTCTTCTCCTGCTCTCTTTCTTCTTCTCTTCTCTTTTCTCTCCTTCTCATCTTCTCTCCTCTATGAATCCCTCTTTGTCTCTTCTCTTTTCTCCCCTCTTCCTCTTCTCTCCTAATCTCTTCTCTATAAATCCCTCTTTGTCTCTTCTCCTGTTCTCTTTCCTCTTCTCTTCTCTTTTCTCTCCTCCTCCTCTCTCTTCTCCTCCTCTCTTTCTTCTTCTCTTCTCTCTTCTTTTTTCTTTCCTCCTCTTCTTTCTTCTTCTCTTCTCTTTTCTCTCCTCCTCCTCTCTCTTCTCCCCTCCATAATTCTCTCCCCAGGGCCCTTAATCCCTCTCTCTCCCTCTCGTTTTTCATAATCACCTCTCTCAGTAATATCCTCCCTCTCTCTCTCTCTCTCTCTCATCCACCTACCCACACACTCACTCGTACTCAAGCTCTCTCTCTGATCCATACACCCACACACCCGTACTCAAGCTCTCTCTGTCTGTCTCTGTCTCTCTCTTTCTCATCCATCTACCCACACACTCACCCGTACTCAAGCTATCTCTCTCTCTCTCTCATCCATACACCC
>NC_137009.1:37415316-37432816 GCF_032717465.1 Coenobita brevimanus
TCTGTCGTGTTTATCTATCTATCTATCTGTTTTGTCTGTCTATCTAAGTTTATATACATACTCACCAACCTCTGTCTATCTATCTATCTGTGTTTATCTATCTATCTATCCATCTATTTACTCGCCTATCTCTATCTATTTATCTATCCTTTCATTTATCCACACACCCACCGGGCTTTCTATCTATCCATCTATCTATCTATTTCTTGCATTGTTTTATATATCCGAATTATACCACAAGTTTGTCTCTCTCCAAACACAGCTGTCTATCTATCTATCTCTCCATTTATCTATCTATCTATCTACCTACATATCTCTCTCTCCACTGAGCTATCTAGCCTTAGTCTATCTATCTATCTCTCCATTTATCTATCTATCTATCTTTCTACCTACATATCTATCTCCAATGAGCTATCTACCCTCTGTCTACCTATACATCTATCTATCTATCCATTTATCTATCTACCTATCTATCTCTTCATTTAGCTATCTACCCTTTGTCTATCTATCTATCCATCTATCTATCTACCTATCTATCTATCTACCTACATATCTATCTCTTCATTTAGCTATCTACCCTTTGTCTATCTATCTATCTATTTATCTATCTATCATTCCATTTATCCATCTATTTATTTTTCTATTTCTATACGCATCTACATAATTATCTATCTATCGAGACAGACCACCAGTTAGACAAAAGGACTGGCAAATAAGAAAAACAAGTAGACAGACAGACAGACAGACAGATAGATAGATAGATAGACAGGCAGATAGATAGACAGACAGAAAGGTCGATAGATACAAACAGGTACAGTGACTCAGCAAAATATGTGACAAGGGGGATCAGAATGCTTACACACACACACACACACACTATCTCTCTCACACACACACATTCTCACTCTATGTATCACACACACACACCTCTCTCTCTCTCAGGTAAAATCGTTTCTAATTAAGCAGTACCAAAACCACAAAAACCCCCGTATTCCCTAACACCTTTTCCTGAGCGATTTATTTTGCATACGACTCCTTACTATCTTCCATGTCACTTAAGCTGCTGAAATAACATCCAAATTGACTATACCCTGTCGTACCCCAATAATAAATCGCTAAGGAAGAGGTGTTAGGGAGCTGCATAACCGAGGAAATTCACCATCATACAAATTCACGTTTCCCAGCCTTACCTCCAAAAATAAATCGCTAAGGAAGAAGTGTTAGGAAGCTCCAAACCCTACACCATCACACAAATTCATGTTACCCTGCCTTATCCCCAAAATAAATCGCTAAAGAAGAGGTGTTACGGAGCTCCCACATTAAAAATAAAAACACATATATAAACGTTTCTTACCTTCAAAGCCAAACGTTTTTTCCATATTTCTTCGTCCACAAACGTTCATTTTCTCTCCATTTCGCTCACCTGAAAAAGAAACATTGGATTTTGAAAGAGTTCATATATATATGTGTTAAATATTTTGGGTTATATTTGGAAAGTAATTAAATTCTCTCTCTCTCTCTCTCTCTACCTACCTACCTACCTACCTTTCTATATATCAGTCTATCTATAATTCTCTCTCTCTCTCTCTCTGTCTCTCTCTATCTATCTTTCTATACATCAGTCTATAAAAAATTCTCTCTCTCTCTCTCTCAATATGTCTATCTTTCTATATATCAGTCTATCTAATTCTCTCTCTCTCTCTCTCTCTCCTCAATCTGTCTACCTACCTTTCTATATATCAGTCTATCTAATTCTCTCTCTCTCTCTCTCCTCAATCTGTCTACCTACCTTTCTATATATCAGTCTACCTGTAATCAATCAATCAATCTATCTATCTATCTGTCTATCTACCTCTCCCTACAAATTGATAAAACACTCAAAACCTTAATTTGCATCGGTGTGTGTGTGTGTGTGTGTGTGTGTGTGTGTGTGTGTGTGTGTGTGTGTGTGTGTGTGTGTGGCGAGTGAACAGACTAATTAATCTTCTGGAGAGAGAGAGAGAGAGAGAGAGAGAGAGAGACCATATTTTCTTTTTTCATGCCGTTCTGCATGTAATTAATTTCGTTTGATCTAATGGATTAGTTTTGCTTTCATTTTTACGCCTCTAATTATAATGAATAGTTGATAATAATAATAATAATAATAATAATAATAATAATACCGGTAATAATAACAGCAATAATAATAATAATAATAATAATGAAAATAATACCGGCAATAGTAATAGTAAAATAATAATAATAATAATAATAATATTTTACGTATAACGCCAAGATGTATGGATCTGGGTCTGGTATAATTTTATTTCGAATATAAATTGGATTTTTAACAGAATATGAAGAGACGGCGAGGAAGATGGATGGCATATTTATAAAGATATTTCTCTTTTTCTGCCTCTCTCTCTCTCTCTTTCTGGCTCTCTTCCCTTCCTTTCTGGCTCTTCCTCTCTCTCTCTCTCTGGCTCTCTTCCTCTTTCTGGCTCACTTTCTCTCTCTGTCTCCCCCTCTCTCTCTTTCCTCCTCTCTTTCTGGCTCTCTTCCTCTTTCTGGCTCACTTTCTTTGTCTCCCCCTCTCTCTCTTTCCTCCTCTCTTTCTGGCTCTTCCTCTCTTTCTAACACTTTCATTTTCTGGCTCTCTTCCTCTCTTTCTGGCTCTCTTCCTCTTTCTGTCTCGCTTCCTCTCTTTCTGCCTCTCTCTCAGGATATTTCTCTCTTTCTCTGTCTGTCTGTCTCTCTCTCTCTCTCTCACACACACACACACACACACACACACACACACACACACGCCAATATATCCTGTCATAGTAATTCTGATATACTTCTTGAGTCAAATATACTCCCGTCACACTGAAATATATCACCTCTCTCTCTCTCTCTCTCTCTCTCTGATTGTTTCACTTTCTCCAATAAATACAAGCAATAACAACAACGAATACTACGACTACTACTACTATCACTACTACTACTATTGCTACTACTACTACTTTTACTACTTCTACTATTATAACTACTACTACTATTAATACTATCACTACAACTACTACAGCTAAACACTGCCACTGATGATAATAATAATAATAATAATAATAATAACACTAATAATAATAATAATAATAATAATAATAATAATAATACTCTCAATTCAATATTTTCTCAATTTATTATAGATATATAAAGAAAAGTTACATTTATTCTATTTCAGGTTACAGGATAGGCTTGTCAGTGTAGGGTCACCTGAAACACTACATCAAGTGAGTGGATGGTGGACACAATAAAAACAAAAAAAAAAATCAGTTTGTAATGGACATAAAAAGAACTATATATTTTATTTCTGGTTACTAGATAAGTTTGTCATTCAGTGTAGAGTCACTTGATAATTACACTACATCAAGTGAGTGGATGGTGGGTGAAAAATGGAAAAATTATCTCAGTTTCTTATGGACAAAAAAGAATAATAACATACTTTTTCAGGTTACAGGATAAACTTGTCATTCAGTGAGGTCATATGAAACACATCAAGTGAGTGGATGGTGGGCGCAAAAAATAAAAAATAAAAAGAGAAAGTAACCTAAAATTACATCAAGTGAGAACATTTTAACCTAAAACTACATCAAGTGAGTGGATGGTAGGCAAAAAAAAAGAAAGAAAACGATCTAAATTTCTTATGGACAAAAAAAAAAAAAAATAACAGGTATATGGATGGTGAGCGCAAAAAAGGAGGAAAAGAAAGAAAATAACCTAAAATTACATCAAGTGAGTGGATGGTAAGCACAAGAAAATGAAAAACGATCTAAATTTCTTATGGACGGAAAAAAAAAAATACCAGATATATTTTTTCGGGTAGAGCCAGTTTTAATTTTTCTCTCTCTCTCTCTCTTTCTCTCTCTCTCTCTCTCTCTTTTCTCTCTCTCTCTCTCTCTCTTTTTTTTTTTTTTACCACAGAGGGAAACAAAAGCCAATGGATCAACCCGAAAAAATCTTAATTGCAATACTAGCTTTTTGCACGCCTCTGTAAAACATCTATTGGTCTATCTATTTATTGGTCTGTCTATCTGTCTACTTATCTATCTATCTCTCTGCCTCCGCTCACCTACATCTATCTGTTTATCTATCCGTCTGTCTAGCTGTTTGTCTATCTATCTACTTATCTATCTGTCTGTCTGTCTGCCTCCGTTCACCTACATCTATCTGTTTATCTATCCGTCTGTCTAGCTGTTTGTCTATCAGTCTGTCTTTCTATCTATCTATGTCTATCTGTCTGTCTGTCTCTGCTCACCTACATCTATCTGTTTATCTATCGCTGTCTGTCTAGCTGTTTGTCTATCAGTCTGTCTTTCTATCTATCTATCTATGTCTATCTGTCTGCCTCTTCACCTATATCTATCTGTTTATCTATCGCTGTCTGTCTAGCTCTTTGTCTATCAGTCTGTCTTTCTATCTATCTAAAATCTGTTAATCTACGTACCTACCTACCAACCTATCTATCTATCTACCTATCTATCTATCTATTTACCTATCCATCTATCTATTTAAAACCTGTTAATCTATATCTATCTATCCACACATCTATCCATTCCCCTTTATAAATCACATATACAGACGGTCGGCATTAGAATTCATTGGGTGATATGTGAAGGTTTTTCGTATTACCAGCTTATAATTATACCACACAGAACAATACGTCCCTTAACACCATTTCCTAAGCGATTTATTTTTAATTTTACATCTTTATATTCTCCTATGGGCTGATGCTGGTGAGAGAGAGAGAGAGAGAGAGAGAGAGAGAGAGAGAGAGAGAGAGAGAGAGAGAGAGAGAGAATTAACAAGAACTACAAACATTTTCATATATACAACAATCACCACCATTACTACAACTACTATCATTCCAACGACAACAACAACAACTACTACTACTGGCATCATTCTTTCGGCAACTACCACCATCACTACCACAACTACCATCATAACTACTTCCATCATTCCTACCACAACTACCACCATTACTACCACAACTACCACCATTACTACCATAACTACTTCCATCATTCCTACAACTGCTACCACAACTACCACCATTACTACCATAACTACTTCCATCATTCCTACAACAACTGCTACCACAACTACCACCATTACTACCACAACTACCACCATTATTACCACCATACCTACCACAACTACCACCATTACTACCACAACTACCACCATTATTACCACCATACCTACCACCATTATTACCACCATACCTACCACAACTACCACCATTATTACCACAACTACCACCATTACTACCACAACTACCACCATTATTACCACAACTACCACCATTACTACCACAACTACCACCATTACTACCACAACTACCACCATACCTACCACAACTACCACCATTACTACCACAACTACCACCATTATTACCACCATACCTACCACAACTACCACCATTATTACCACCATACCTACCACAACTACCACCATTATTACCACCATACCTACCACAACTACCACCATTATTACCACCATACCTACCACAACTACCACCATTATTACCACCATACCTACCACCATTACTACCACAACTACAACCATTACTACCACAACTACCACCATTATTACCACCATACCTACCACAACTACCGCCATTATTACCACCATACCTACCACAACTACCACCATCCTCCCACTGTATAATTCCCTGCAACTCCCTACCACAATCCCAACCACTGCCATCCAAACTACCACAACTACCACCATTATTACCACCATACCTACCACAACTACCACCATCCTCCCACTGTATAATCCCCAGCAACTCCCTACCACACTCCCAACCACAGCCATCCAAACTACCACAACTACCACCATTACTACCACCATTCCTACCACAACTACCACCATCACAAACATTCCTTTTATTCTTCCTTTTTATGGTGGCTAATTCCAACTTGGGCAATTGTCCTTCTTCGCCCTATATATAAAAAAGAAGTTCGGTATTGCGTTCACCTTCACATATCACCCAAATGGCACTGATGTCCACCGTCCATACTGAATATTTTGAGGAGTCTCGTTTAAACCCTTTCAGCACTAGGATGTAAATCTTCTCCTCCTCCTCCTCCTTCTTCAGTTTCCTCTTCTTCTTCCTCCTCCTCCTCATCATCATCATCATCATCATCCTTCTTCTTCTCCTTCTCCTCCTCTCTCTCTCTCCCTCCTCCTCTTCCTCCTCCTCCTCATCTCCTTCATTTACTTCTTCCTCATCTTTCTCCACACACCTCTCCCACTAAGTGCTGGAGAGGAGCGCCTTCACGTGGTGGCACCCGTATAGTTGAGCGTCTCCACTGCTCTCATCCGAATTTTTTTAAAGCAAAGAAGAAGGAACCCAAGGCCAGAACAGCGAAAGAAAGAGGAAAGTATGAAATAATAGGCAAACTTTTACCCCAGGCTGTACCCACAAAGAAGGAGAGTTGTTCAAAAGTTCGACAATAACCACGAGACTGGGATTACGGGACCGCAAATGTATTCAATATGGACGGTGGGCACTGGCGTCTATTGGGTGATAGGAAAGGGTTATCTAAGTGGGAGGGGGAATCTCTCTCTCTCTCTCTCTCTCTCTCTCTTGCTGATTACGCCTCTCTCTCTCTCTCTCTCTTGTTGTTCATTGCGCCTCTCAAGTTATATTTCTCTCTCTCTCTCTCTCTCTCTCTTTTTCTACCTAGCCCTACCAAACTTCATCACTACATTATTATTGCTTTCAAATTATGTTCCCCTTCATATGGAAAGCCTATCTGTCTGTCTATCTATCTATCCATCCATCCATCTATCTATCTAGCCATCTATCTATCTATCCGTTAATCCATCCATCTATCTATCTATCCATCCATCTATCTGTATATCTAGCCATCTATCTATCTATCTATTCATCCATCTGTGTATCTATCTATCCATCCATCTATCAGTATATCTAGCCATCTATCTATATCCGTTCATCCATCTATCTATCCATCCATCTATCTATATATCTAGCCATCTATCTATCTATCTGTTCATCCATCTATCTGTATCTATCTATCCATCCATCTATCTATATATCTAGCCATCTATCTATCTATCTACTCATCTATCTGTGTACCTATCTATCCATCCATCTATCTATATATCTAGCCATCTATCTATCTATCTATTCATCCATCTATCTGTATCTATCTATCCATCCATCTATCTATATATCTAGCCATCTATCTATCTATCTATTCATCCATCTCTCTGTATATCTATCCATCTATCTATCTATCTATTCATCCATCTATCTGTATCTATCTATCCATCCATCTATCTATATATCTAGCCATCTATCTATCTATCTATTCATCCATCTATCTGTGTATCTATCTAGCCATCCATCTATCTATATATCTAGCCATCTATCTATTCATCCATCTATCTGTATCTATCTATCCATCCATCTATCAGTATATCTAGCCATCTATCTATATCCGTTCATCCATCTATCTATCTATCTATCCATCCATCTATCTATATATCTAGCCATCTATCTATCTGTTCATCCATCTATCTGTATCTATCTATCCATCCATCTATCTATATATCTAGCCATCTATCTATCTGTTCATCCATCTATCTGTATCTATCTATCCATCCATCTATCTGTATATCTAGCCATCTATCTATCTATCTATTCATCCATCTATCTGTATCTATCTATCCATCCATCTATCTGTATATCTAGCCATCTATCTATCTATCTATTCATCCATCTGTGTATCTATCTATCTATCTATCCTTGTAGCTGCATGTATTTTCGTCTATACAGAAATTCATCTACTTTTCTGTTTATCTATCTATCTATCTATCTTTGTCCTTATACTTGGCTGGATGTATTTTAGCCTATACAGAAATTCATCTATCTATCCATCTATTCATCTACGTACCTACCCATTATCTATCTATCAATCTGTCTATCTGCCTATTCGTTCATGTACTAGGCCATATATATTTCTGCTTATAGAGACATTTATCTATCTATCTATTCATCTATCTATCTACCTACATATCTATCTACCTATTCACTATCCATCTATCTATCTACCTACCTAATCACTATCTATCTATCTACCTTCCTAAGCTATCTACCTACGTAATCACTATCTATCTATTTACCTACATAAGCTCCATCTATCTATCTATTTATTTATCTATTTCCGTATATTTAGATTTAATTATTGATGAGTAAACTGCTACGGAAAGTTTTATTGGAAACAGAGAGAGAGAGAGAGAGAGAGAGAGAGAGAGAGAGACGACGACGGCGAATTACAGCAGTAGTGGTAGTGGTAGTAGTAGTAGTAGTAGTAGTAGTAGCAGCAGTAGTAGTAGTAGTAGTAGTAGTAGCAGTAATAATAGGCCTAATAATAATAATAATAATAATAATAATAATAATAATAACAATAACGGTGATGAGACTGAGGAGGAGGAGGAGGAGGAGGAGGAAAAGACAAGAAGAATTAGAAGACGAAGAAAGTATACAGATGACAAAGATAAATTACATCAGGTTCTCAGGTCAAATGAGGTCAGGTTGGGTCAAATAAGGTCAGGTCAGGTCAGGTTGGGTCAAATGAGGTCAGGTCAGATCAAATGAGGTTAGGTCAGGTCAGGATGGATCAAATGAGGTCGTCAGGTCATCTTGATATACCTTGAGTACTGAACACACACACCAAGTTTGGGAAAAAGATTATGATTTCTATTAATACTGGATGAGCGGCTGTGTGTGTGTGTGTGTGTGTGTGTGTGTGTGTGTGTGTGATAGATAGACAGATAGACAGACAAATACTGGTTCTTTTTTCTTCCCAAAGCAACACAACAGAAACATTTTTTTGGACAACCCCCCTCAAAAGAAAAAAAAAAATCATTGTCCCCCCTTAATATCACTAGCTGGACACGCCCTCACATCCCCCCTTCCCCTCCCCTCACCCCCTACCCTCCTTCATCTTCCCCACCCTGACCCTTTCCTCTCCCCCTCTTCCCTCTCCCTCGCTTCACCTTCTCTCTCTCTCCTTATCAAAACTACCGTACAGTTTTTCTCCCTTGGTCAGTTAACTCAAACTCCCTCAACCAACGCTCCTTCACTTCCTCATTTGTCTGTCCCAACGCTCCTTCACTTCCACGTCTCTCTCTCACAACGCTCCTTCACTTCCTCTCTCTCCACACTCTTTCACTTCCTCATTTGTCTGTCTGTCTGTCTCAATGCTCCTTCACTTCCTCATTTGTCTGTCTCAACGTTCCTTCACTTCCACGTCTCTCTCTCACAACGCTCCTTCACTTCCTCTCTCTCCACACTCTTTCACTTCCTCGTTTGTCTGTCTGTCTCAATGCTCCTTCACTTCCTCATTTGTCTGTCTCAGCACTCCTTCACTTCCTTATCTGTCTGTCTGTCCCAACCCTCCTTCACTTCCTCATTTCTCTATCTCTCTCTCTCCACAACGCTCCTTCACTTCCTCATTTGTCTGTCTCTCAACGCCCCTTCACTTCCTCACCTCTGTCTCTCGTAAAACACTCCTTCACTTCCTCCTTTCTGTTCCAACACTCTTTCACTTCCTCATTTGTCTGTCTGTCCGTCTCAACGCTCCTTCACTTCCTCATTTGTCTATCTCAACACTCCTTCACTTCCTCATCTGTCTGTCTGTCAAAACTCCTTCACTTCCCCACCTCCGTCTCTCTAAACTCCTTCACTTCTCCACCTCCGTCTCTCTAAACTCCTTCACTTCTCCACCTCCGTCTCTCTAAACTCCTTCACTTTCCCACCTCCGTCTCTCTAAATTCCTTCACTTCCTCAATCATCTCTCTCTCTCTCCACGTAAGAGACAATTCCAAACAACCACTCACAACTCTGAAATCACCCTTCGTACTCAACTCCGTCCCATTTGCGAATTATTCTCATTGATTTTTTTTTTTCCCTTTCAAAGTTATTTTCTTTGTTGTGGTACTTAAGCTGATTGACCCATATACGATTCTGAAATTTCTTTGATCAATGTGAAATTCCCTCTTTTTTATTATTTATGGTGTTATATAAGGAGATGGAAAGGTCTGTGTGTGGTAAATGTGGTAGTGTGTGGTGTGAGGTAAGGTAGTGTGGAGTGGTGGTGTGGTGGTGTGAAGTGTGGTGGTGTGGTGTGGTAGTGCATGGTGTGGTGGTGTGAAGTGGGGCAGTGTGTGGTGTGGCAGTGTGTGGTGTGGTGGTGTGTGGCAGTGTGTGGTGTGGTGGTGTGTGGCAGTGTGTGGTGTTCAAGTCAAAGATACAATATGCTCTTTTCACCTTAACTTGGCCCAGATTTTCGTCCTTTTGTATGTCATGTGACTCAGTGACAGAAAAAGACAGTGCTACGGCTCTACATCCTTTCCACAGCACTTCTTCGTGACTAGGAAAATCTTTCAATGTTATGTGGTAAGAGAGAGAGAGAGAGAGAGAGGGGCAGTGTTTGGTATGGCAATATTATCAAAGAACTTCAATAATTCTACCTACCTACCTATCTATCTATCCATCTATCTATCTATCTATCCATCCATCTATCTATCTATCCATCTATCTATCTATCCATCCATCTATCTATCTATCTATCCATCTATCTATCTATCTATCCATCTATCTATCTATCTATCTATCCATCTACAGCCAGACACCTTAATCCCAGCAATATTTTCCCCACCGTACCCTACTTCCGGGAATTTCAGGAAAAAAACAGGAAATAAGTCTGTTAGGTTTAGAGGGCATCTGAGGGGAGGAAGGTGGGAAAGTCTATTTATCTATCTATTTATTGCCAGACGCCTTAATCCCATACAGGATGGCCACAAACAAATCGCCTCCACGTCGCCCGGTCCCCCGCCATTTCACTGCCCTGCTCCCAATTCACAGCTCCTCTCTCATATACCACTCCACTCCATCCCTCCATCTCATCCTTGGCCTCCCCCTCCCTCTCTCACTCTCCATCTCACTCACATACACTCTCCTTGTCAGTCTCTCACTCCCCATCCTCTCCACATGGCCAAACCACCTCAGTGTGATTCTCCTAACTTCCTATCACATCCACATCCACACCACACCGCTCCTTCAATTCCACATTTGTCAATCTGTCTCTCCACGTAACTCGCCTCGTCAGTCTCTCACTCTCCACATGGCCAAACTACCTCAATGTGTTTCTCCTAACGCTTCCTATCACATCCACATCCACACCACAACGCTCCTTCACTTCCTCATTTGTCAGTCTGTCTCTCCACGTAACTCTCCTCGTCAGTCTCTCACTCTCCATCCTCTCCACATGGCCAAACCACCTCAGTGTGTTTCTCCTAACGCTTCCTATCACATCCACACCACAACGCTCCTTCACTTCCACATTTGTCAGTCCGTCTCTCCATGTAGTGGGAAAAGAACCAGCTAATTAGGTGGATGCCCAGGTGGAAACTTTGCAAACACCTGTGCTAGTTTTTTTTTTTTTTTTTTTTTTTTTGAGACACTGAATGAAAGAAAAACAAAGGAAATATATATATAAAAAAAAAGGTTCTCGTGATCATTTTCCTTGCCACTTTACTTCAAGCTGCTAGGGTACTTTGATCCATGCCGTCTCTCTCTCTACGTATATAGATAGGTAGGTAGGTAGATGGATAGATAAATAGGTAGGAAGGTAGATGGACGGATAGATATATAGGCAGGTAGGTAGATGGATGGATAGATTGATAGATAGACAGGTAGGCAGATGGACGGATAAAAAAAATAGACAGACAGATAGATAGATAGATAGGTAGGTAGATGGATGGATAGATAGACAGATAGATAGATAGGTAGGTGGATGGATGAATGGATGGATAGACAGACAGACAGAGATAGGTAGGTAGGCAGATGGATGGATAGATAGACAGATAGGTAGATGGATGGATGAATGGATGGATAGACAGACAGATAGATAGATAGGTAGGTAGGTAGATGGATGGATAGATAGAGATAGATAGATAGGTAGATGGATGGATGAATGGATGGATAGACAGACAGATAGATAGATAGGTAGGTAGGCAGGTAGGTAGGTAGATGGATGGATAGATAGAGATAGATAGATAGGTAGATGGATGGATGAATGGATGGATAGACAGACAGATAGATAGATAGATAGGTAAGTAGGTAGGTAGGCAGATGGACGGATAGATAAAGATATAGATAGATTGACAGACAGATAGACAGACACAGATAAAAAGGTAGGTAGGTGATAGATAGGTGGGTAGGTACATCGATGGATGGATGGATGGATGGATAGATACATACATACATACAGATAAATAGGTAGGTAAGTAGGTAGACAGATAGAAAGACATAGATAGGTAGATAGATAGACAGAGATAGATGGGTAGGCAGACAGATGGACAGATAGATATAGATGGGTAGGTACACAGATGGGAAGATATAGATAGATAGATAGATAGATAGATAGGTAGGTAGGTGGTTAGGTAGGCAGATGGATGGATAGATAGATATTTATATTTATCTATTTATTCATTTATGATGATTTATATCTATACATCAATATTTACATGTGTATTTTTTTTATGCAACTACCATCCAGAAGCCCGCACATTTTTCCTTTCAAGAAAAAAAAAATAAATAAATAAATAACAGTCAAATTCAAGATGCGTTCCCTTCGATATGCCTGGACACACTGCGTTTGAAAGACTGGAGGTCATAGGCAGTAGGAAATACAGACAGAGGGAGACAGTTCCAGGCTGACCTGTTCCCTACATGACTGGGAATAGCGGGTAACTCCTGCATTAGAGAGTTGGACAGAAAAGGGATGAGAGATTGCTGCTAGACGGGTGCTACGTGCCCGTCGTGGAGGTGGAGGAATGCACGCAGACAGTTCAGAGGAGCAGTGACCATTGAAGTAGCGATAGAAAAGAGATAAAGATGCAACAGTGCGGCGAAGAGACAGAGGAAGGAGTCAGTAAGAGGAGAAGAGTTGATAAGACGAAAAGCCTTTGACTCCACCCTATTGAGAAGAGCTGTATGTGGGGAGCCTCCCCACACGTGAGTTGTACTCTACACAGGGGCGAATATAACTCGTGTGTGTGTGTGTGTGTGTGTGTGTGTGTGTGTATATATATATATATATATATATATATATATATATATATATATATACACACACACACACACTGGCAGTAACACTTGCACCCAGTGTATTAACCCAGCATCCACCACTGATCCACCCACACTACCACTGATGGTAAACATGAAGTCTATTTGATGTTCCCCTCTTTCTTGTTATTCTGTTATTATAGAGAGGGAAGATTTGTGAGGGATTATGTCCTCCCTTTCTCTCTCTCTCTCACTCTCCAGGGTCCATCAGCAAAGTCCAGGTGAGATCAGGGGAGCAGAAATATTCCTCCATCTTTCTCTCTCCATTTCAACTATTCCTCTTTCTACCTATCTATCTATCTATCTGCATTTTCATCTATCTTATCAAATTTATCTATTTGGTTCCTTTTTTTCTTCCTCAATGACAACTCACTTCTTATGTTTTCCAATCTATATTTCATACCTATACACCTGTTTCCATTTCTCTTCCTTGTTCTTCTTCCTCCTCTTCCTTGTTCTTCTTCCTCTTCTTTGTTCTTCCTCCTCCTTCCTCTTCCTTGTTTTTCTTCCTCTTTTTTGTTCTTCCTCTTCCCTGTTCTTCCTCCTCCTTGCTCTTCTTCCTCTTCCTCCTACTTCCATTTCCTCTTCCTTTTTCTTCTTCCCCTTCCTGGCTTCTCCTCCTCTTCCTTCTTCTTCCTCTTCCTTCTTCTTCCTCCTCCTTCCTCTTCCTCTTCCTTGTTCTTCTTCCTCCTTGTTTTTCTTCCTCTTCCTTGCTCTTCTTCCTCCTTGTTTTTCTTCCTCTTCTTCTTCCTTGTTCATCCTCTTCCTTTTCTTCCCCTTCCGTCTTCTTCCTTGTTCTTCCTCCTCCTTGTTCTTCTTCCTCTTCCTTGCTTCTCTTCCTCTTCCTAGTTCTTCTTCTTCCTTGTTCTTCGTTATTACCTATACACCTTTTGTCATTTCTGTCTTTCCATCCTTCTCCTCTTCTTCCTCTCCTCCCCCTCCTTTTTTCTTCCTCTCCTCCTCCTCGTCTTCCTTCTTCTTCGTTTTTTTTTTATCTTTTCCTCGTCCTCGTCCTCCTCCTCTTCTTCTTCTCCTCCTCCTCCTCCTCTTCCTTCTTCTTCTTCTTCTTCTCCTCCTCCTCCTCCTCTTCCTTCGTCATTATTTCTTTTTCTCCTCATTTTCTTCCATCCTTTTCATCTCTCTCTCTCTCTCTCTCTCTCTCTCTCTCTCTCTCTCAGCAGCTGTCAACAACACCCAAGAAGAAAGAGTGTTTGATGTAGTGACGAAATATTAGTTGTTTTTCTCAAGATAATCCTCTCTCTCTCTCTCTCTCTCTCTCTCTCTCTAATTTCTCACTCTCTCTTTCTGCCATCCCATCTTCTCCCCCCCGCTCTCTCATTTCTCTCTCTCTCCTTCCTTCCCATATCCCCCCCTCCTCTCTCTCTCTAATTTCTCACTCTTTCTTTCTGCCTTCCCATCTTCTCCCCCGCCCTCTCATTTCTCACTCTCTCCTTCCTTCCCATATCCCCCCCCCCTCCTCTCTCTAAGTCCTCACTCTCCTTCCTTCCCATCTCCCCCCCCCCTCTCTCTCTCTCCAATTTCTCACTCTCACCTTCCTCCTCCCCATCTCCCTCCCCCCCCTCTCTCTATCGCTCACTCTTTTTTATCTTCCATTTTAGAGTTAAGTTTCTCTCTCAAAGTTTTGCTCCTACAGGCCTACCTCTGCTCACCCTCTCTCACTCTCTTTAATTTCTCACAGGGTCGATCAGCAACATCCTCTCTCACTCTCTTTACTTTCTCACAGGTTTCATCAGCAACATCCCCTCTCACTCTCTTTAATTTCTCACTTTCTCACAGGCTCCATCAGCAACATCCCCTCTCACTCTCTTTAATTTCTCACAGGTTTCATCAGCAACATCCTCTCTCACTCTCTTTAATTTCTCACTTTCTCACAGGGTCGATCAGCAACATCCTCTCTCACTCTCTTTACTTTCTCACAGGGTCGATCAGCAACATCCTCTCTCACTCTCTTTATTTTCTCACAGGCTCGATCAGCAACATCCTCTCTCACTCTCTTTACTTTCTCACAGGTTTCATCAGCAACATCCTCTCTCACTCTCTTTACTTTCTCACAGAGTCCATCAGCAACATCCTCTCTCACTCTCTTTATTTTCTCACAGGGTCGATCAGCAACATCCAGGGAGGGGGGGAGTACCGATGCAGCGACGGAAGTGAACCGGAAGTGAGACAGGAAGTGGTGGCAGGTGTGGTAGGTGCCGCCTCGTCAGTCACTTCCGTACAGGTGGCCAATTTGCTGAGGCTCTTTAAGATTCCACAGGTGAGATTAGTGAGATGAGAGTGAGCTGAGAGTAGTAGTAGTAGTAGCTGTAGTAGTAGTGGTAGTGGTGGTAGTAGTAGTAGTAGTAGTAGTAGTAGTAGTAGTAGTAGTAGTGGTGGTGGTGGTGGTGGTAGTAGTAGTAGTAGTGACAGAGAGAGAGAGAGAGAGAGAGAGAGAGAGAGTACCAGCGTGATCAGTGTGAGATTAAGAGAGGCAAAGAGATTAGGGTGAAGAAGCGAGACAGGTAAGATTGAGATCAGAGTGGCAGAGGGATATTAGTGAGATTAGACTGAGATTAATTTCCAAGCTGAGATTAATAGTGCTTTTACACCCCGAGTGAGATTAGGATCAAGTTAAGATTGATCCCAGGTGAATTTATGATAAACTAGACGGGCTTAGGACATCCTAGGTGAGATTAGAGTACCCCAGGTGAGCTCAGTGAACCGGAAGTGAGCCAAGAAGTAGTGGATCTTAAAAATTGATCAAATTTCCACAGGTGAGATTTGGGTGGAGTTTTGACTGGTGAAATTTGGCAAGTTGACACCGTAGAGTTTTATGAGTCCCCCCCCCCCCGACACACACACACACACACACACACACACACACACACCAGCATATCTTGCCATAGTAATTCTGCTCTCTCTCTCTCTCTCTCTCTCTCTCATACACACACACACCAGTATATCTTGTCACAGTGTCATAGTAATTCTGATTCTCTCTCTCTCTCTCTCTCTCTCTCTCTCTCTCTCTCTCTCTCTCTCTCACACACACACACACATACATATATAAATCCCTGTATGTCTCTCTCGCAGGTCAGCTACTTCTCCACGTCTCCTGAGCTCAGCAACAAGGTCCGCTTTGAATATTTCTCCCGGACCATCCCATCAGACCAGCACCAGGCCAGGGCTATGGTGGGGCTGGTTACCAAGCTGGGATGGTCCTATATTTCCATCATATACGAGGAGAGTAACTACGGCATTAAGGTGGGTGCAAACAGAAAATCAGATATATAGATACATTGACAGATACGGATAGATAACTGGATACGTGTTATACCTTCATCACCTTCAAGAACAGTTACTATGACATCAAGACAGTCATTTATATATATATATATATATATATATATATATATATATATATATATATATATATATATATATATATGCAGATGCATTGCAACTGGATGGAGAGCTTCGGTTAACATAAAGATATCAGGAAACGTAGCCTGCCAATAAGTATGAAACGAAAAGTATATAACAAAAGTATAATCCCAGCTATGACGTACGGTTGTGAGACCTGGCAACTGACAAAATCGGTGGAAAATCAACTAATTCGTTCTCTACGAGCAAGGGAATGGTCAGTGCTGGGAATATCTTTAATTAAAGAGACAGGAAAAGATCAACTTGGGTGAGAGAGCAGACTGAAGTCAAAGACATCATAGAAGCTATAAAGGAACAGAAATGGGGGTGGGCAGGTCATGTAGCAAGAACATGGGATATCCGATGGAGCAAGAGGCTGACTGACTGGACTTCAAGAGACTAAGCGAGACAGAAAGAGGCCAGACATGAGGTGGAGAGATGAGGCAGAAAAGTTTGCGGGTAAAACGTGGCAAAGACTGGCTCAGTCTGGGAATTCGTGGAGAAGATTGGAGAAGACCTTCGCTCAGCAGTGGACTTGTAATGGCTGATGATGATGATGATGACGTTATATAAAATGTATATATACTATACAGTATATATAAATAGACAGACTGACAGACAGACAAAAACTGATGGATAGATAGACAGTCACAGATACGTAAAGATACAGATACATGAAGATACTGAGAGATGGCCAGGTACACAAGAAGACAGGTATTTTGACTGGCACGTCTACTACCCATCTAAGACAGCAGAAGTTATGACGTAAATTTATAGACCCTTAGATATACACAGACAGACAAATAGATAGATAGATAGACATATTTTGACCAACAGGCACACAGGATATTATCTATCGTTCATATCACCTTATCTACTTTTTTCAGATTG
>NC_137009.1:37437816-37470316 GCF_032717465.1 Coenobita brevimanus
CCTTCTTTCCTTCCATCCTTCTCCCATCCGTCCTTCCTTCCTGTCCCCTGTCCTTCTTTCTTTCCTTCATTTCTTCTTGTCCCTCTTCTTTTTCTTTCCTTCCTTCCTTCCTTTCTTTTCATCATCCTTCCTTTTTTCCTTCCCTCATTCTTTTACTCTCTTCCTTCCTTTCCTCCTTCCTTCCTTGAAAATGTGAAAATAATTGAATGGTGTATGGAGAAAACGGGATATTAGAGAAAGATGATGAATGAAGGGGAGGAAGTAATGATAAGAGGAGTAATTGGAAGGTGGGGGGAGGGAGAGAGAGAGAGAGAGAGAGAGAGAGAGAGAGAGAGAGAGAGAATTAGTAAGAAGGTAGGCAGGTATATAGACAGAAACATACGTAGGTAGATAGACTGATTGGCAGATGAAAAGACTGCCAGACAGATAGATAGGTTGGCTGAGAGAGAGAGAGAGAGAGAGAGAGAGAGAGAGAGAATACACACACACACACACACACAAATACTATAACAATTAACAACAACACCATCATTCATAAAGCAATTATTTCCCCACATCGCTGGCCTGTGCTCTCCTTGTTAGTCTCGTTTATTGTCCCAGGATATCCCACACACAAAAATAAATCCAGTCTTTAATTTTACCTTTATTGATGTCATGTCTATGTGGTAAAGATGAGGAATTACTTGACAGGATTATTTTAAAGACAGGAAGTATGGTTAGGATGTTAATATACCACATTATATGATTGCCACACCACACTGCACCACACCACAGTACTTGCCATGCCACACCACACCACATCACAACGCTTACTACCATACCATACCATACATCATCACACCACACATCAAAACACTACCACACCACACCATACACCCTCACACCACACCACATCACAACACTTACTACCATTCCAAATCATACACCACCACACCACATCAAAACACTACCACACCACACCATACACCACCACACCACATCAAAACACTAGCACACCACACCATACACCACCACACCACATCAAAACACAACCACATCACAACACTTACTACCATACCACACCATACACCACCACACCACATCAAAACACTGCCATACCACACCATACACCACATCAAAACACAACCATACCACACCATACACCACCACACCACGCATCAAAACACTACACCACACCACATCACAACACTTTCTACCATACCACACCAGACATCGTCACACCACAACATTACTACCACACCACACCATACACCACCACACCACACCACATCAAAACACTACCACACCACCACACCATATCACACCACCTCTCTCCCTTCTCTTCCCTGTGATCTTCCTCCTCTTACCTCCTCAATTAAATCGCCACACACAATCTTCTCTAACCACACCCTTCGGCCTTAAATATCCCTTTTAAATACCCCCTATCTCTCTCTCTCTCTCTCTCTAGCCATCCATCCATTAATCGATCATTCTTTTTATCTATCTCTCCACCTATCTACTTCTCAATCTATCCCTCTATCTATCTGTCTAACTACTAACCTCTCTCTCTCTCTCTAGCCATTCATCCATCAATCAGTCTATTTATCTATCTATCGGCCGACCTACTGATCAGTCTATCTCCTTATATATATCTGTGTCTACTAACCTCTCTCTCTCTCTATCTATCAATCTAGCCATCCATCCTTTAATCAATCAGCCTATTTATCTATCGACCTACCTACTTATTAATCTATCCCCCCTCCTCTCTCTCTCTCTCTCTCTCTTCCCCCCCCCCCTCTCTCTCTCTCACACCCAACCCTCCTCCACAGGCCTACGAGGAACTAGAAGGCCTGCTCCTCGCCCACCACATCTGCATCGCCGTCAAGGAGAAACTGGTGAAAGACTCCGGCGTGGCGGACGAGAGCGCATACGACCTCATAGTGCAACGACTCCTGACCAAGACAAGGGCCAGAGGTGGGTCGTAGTGTGGTCGTAGATTGGGAGTACTTTGAGGGTAGATTCGTGGTAGTTTGAGGGTAGATTTGTATGTAGTTTGGTAGTCAGAAGGAGCCTACGACCTTACAGAAAAACGACTCCTGACCAAAACAAGGGCTAGAGGTGGGTCGTAGTGTGGTCGTAGATTGGGGGTACCGGTACTTTGAGGGTAGTTTGGGGGTAGACCTTCACATATCACCAATCTGGCACTAAGACCCACTGTACAACAAAGACGAGCACAGACCTTCACATATCACCACTCTGGCACTAAGAACCACTGTACAACAAAGACCAGCACAGACCTTCACATATCACCACTCTGGCACTAAGACCCACCGTACTTCCAGGCGTGATTATCTTCGGGTCTGATCAGGAGGTGGCAGGTGTAATGCGCGCCGTTCGCCGTAATAACGCTACCGGCACTTTTACGTGGATCGGTTCGGATGGATGGTCGGCGCGCACACTCGTATCCTCAGGTGAGTTACGTGGATTCTCTCTCTCCTTCTGTTTCTCTCTCTCACCTAGGCTACATCACACCCACCACCTCTGTAATTCTCTCCCTCCCTCCCCCCCCTCTCTTTCTCTCTCTCTCTCCTACATCACACCCACCACCTCTGTAATTCTCTCCCTCCCTCCTCCCCTCTCTCTCTTTCTCTCTCTCTATCTATCTATCTGTCTCATCTACAAACCCACCACCTCTGCAATTCTCTCTCTCTCTCTCTCTCTCTCTCTCTCTTTCTCCTCTGCACCTCCACACTCGTCTCTTCAGGTCAGTTTGATATGGATAGGGGTTAGTAGGAGTAGATTAGGGTTAGTTTGGGTGGATTAGGGCTACATGCAGTGACATACATACATACATACATACAGAGAGAGAGAGAGAGAGAGAGAGAGCTACATCAGATCAGACAGAAGTTAAAGGGAAAGAAGTTAAAGGTAAATGATTTAAAGGGAAGTGAGTTAAAGGGATACATACATACAGAGAGAGAGAGAGAGAGAGAATTACATACATACATACATACCGAGAGAGAGAGAGAGAGAGAGAGAGAGAGAGAGAGCTCCTGGATCAGATCGGACGGGAGTTAAAGGGCAAGAAGTTAAAGGGAAATTATTTAAAGGGATACATAGCTATACAAACACGCTGAGAGAGAGAGAGAGAGAGAGAGAGAGAGAGAGAAATACGACCCACATTTTTACTACCAAATCCAAACCTCAGCTCTCCAATGAACTAATAAAGGATACAGAGAGAGGCAAAAGTCTTGAGTGTTTATATGCCCAAGGAAGATGTCAATAAAGGATGAAAAAAGATCCCTTACTTTTGATGATACTGGATCTAGTTTGGGTTTGATGACGATGATGATGATAGTAGTAGTGATGGTGGTGGTGGTAGTCATAAAAGTAGTAGTAAATAATAATAATAATATTAATCTATCTATCTATTTTTTTCCGGACGCCTCAACCCCGTACGGGGTGGCCACAAACAAATTGCCTCCAAGTCGCCCTGTCCCCCGCCATTTCACTGACCTACTCCCAACTCACAACCCCCTCTCTCATATACCTCTCCACCCCATCCCTTCATCTCATCCCCGGCCTCCCCCTCCCTCTCCCTCCCTCACCTCACTCACATACGCTCTCCCCGCCAGTCTCCCACCCTCCATCCATACTAATACTACTACTAATACTAATAATAATGATGATGATAGTAGTACGGCAATAGAAGTATGAGCAGTTGTAGTAGCAGTAGTTCTAATAATAATAATAATGATAATAATAATAATTCTGTAATAGTAGTAGTAGTAGTAGTTGTAATACCATCGTAGTAGCAGTAAAAATAATCAATACCGTATATACCTGGCCTCTCCATCAACACCTGACCTAGCCTAATTAAGCCCAACCCACCTGCACAGGTAACGAGGCGGAAATGGAAGGAACACTATCAATCCAACCCCAAGCCAACCCAGTCACAGGCTTTGACACCTACTTCCTCAACCTCACCGTGGAAAATAACCCAAGAAATCCATGGTTTGTAGGTCAGTTATCCAGTTATCCTTAGTCTTTAACTTACCTTTATTTTTAGCCTTTATCGTGTATATGCCTTTTCTGCTTGTGCTTTCTCCCTCTTTCTGTGCTGCTTCTTTATTCCTTTATCTTTTTTCAGTTATCCAGTTATCTTTAGTCTTTATCTTACCTTTATCTTTAGCCTTTATCTTATCTTTATTGTGTATATGCCTTTTTATCTGCATGTGCTTTCTTCCTTTATCTGGGCTTCCTCCTTTATCTTTTTCTATCTCCCTTTATCTGCTTTTTATTTCTCCCATTATCTCTTTATTATCTATCCTTCCTCTTCCTTTATCTGTTATCAATGGTTCACTCTCCCTTTATCTGTTATCATTCTTATCTATGCTTCCTCTTTCTGTTTAGACTGTGTGGCTTTCATATCGTTGTAAGATCTCTGTACACACTCTCTCTCTTTCCCTCTCTCCACCCATCCATCTATCTATCCATCTATCTTTCTATGTATTCACCTATCTATCTATCTATCTTTCTATCTATCTACCTATCCATTCATCTATCTATCTGTCTTTCTATCTACCTACCTATTCATCTATCTATCTATCTACCTATCTATCCATCTATCTACCTATCTATTCATCTATCTATCCATCTATCTTTCTATCTACCTATCTATTCATCTATCTATCCATCTATCTTTCAATCTACCTATCTATTCATCTATCTATCCATCTATCTTTCAATCTACCTATCTATTCATCTATCTATCCATCTATCTTTCAATCTACCTATCTATTCATCTATCTATCCATCTATCTTTCAATCTACCTATCTATTCATCTATCTATCCATCTATCTTTCTATCTACCTATCTATTCATCTATCTATCCATCTATCTTTCAATCTACCTATCTATTCATCTATCTATCCATCTATCTTTCAATCTACCTATCTATTCATCTATCTATCTATCCACCTATCTTTCTATCTACCTATCTATCTATCACCCCTCTCACCCCAACAGAGTACTGGGAGGACCATTTCAGCTTCCGTCACCCCTACGGCTCACCCACACCTTATAACCAACACCTTCACCCCTCCACCTATCTATCTATCTATTCATCTATCTATCACTCCTCTCACCCCAACAGAGTACTGGGAGGACCACTTCGGCTGCCGTCACCCCTCCGGCTCACCCACACCCTACAACCAACACCTTCACCCCTGCACCGGAATGGAGCGTCTCACCCCGTTCAATACGCAGTTCGAAGCACAACTACAATTCGTTTCCGACGCTGTGCTGGCCTTCGGATACGCCCTGAGGTGGTGGTGGTAGTAGTAGTAGTAGTAGTAGTAGTGGTTGTGGTGGTGGTAATGGTGGTGGTGGTGGTGGTAGTAGTAGTAGCGATAGTAGTAGTAGTAGTAGTAGTAGTGGTGGTGGTGGTGGTAGTAGTAGTAGTAGTAACAGCTATAGTAGTAGAAGTAGTGGTGATGGTGGTGGTGGTAGTAGTAGTAGTAGTGGTGATAGTTGTAGTAATCCCCCCTACTCACCTAACCCCCATTTTCTTTAGCCCTCCATTTTCTCCCTCCTTCCACATCTTTTTTTTCTTTTTTCTTTTTTTCTGGATCCAAAGTCAGTAAATAAATCCTGGTGTCTTTTAAGAAACACTTTGTACGGCATGATTGAGTTTGGAATCTTCAGAAATGGGTAAGGGATAGTGAGGTGAGTTTCTTGGAAGACTGTTTGGAGGGAGACTAAAAGAAAGTGGATTTGATATTCTGTGACTTGCGATGGTGTATATAAATTGACCACGCATATACATACTTACACATACATTAACACACACACACACACACACACACATGCATAAACACCCATGTATACAGGCAAATATACATACATCACACACACACACAAATGCATTAACACTCATACATACATGGCATTATACATACATACATAAGACACACACACACACATGCATTAACACCCATATATACAGGCAAACGTAAACACATACATGACACATACACATGCATTAACACTCATACATACATGGCATTACACACACACACACACACACACACACACACACACACGCATTAACACTCATACTCCATGCCATTAAACAAATATCACACACACACACACACACACACACACACCTGTTTCTCTTCGCTGATAGCCCTGTTGTGGGATGCACCTTTTATACCATTTCACTCGAACTTGACAGACAGACAGACAAACTAAACTAAGCAGAATGCAACACACCTGACTTCCCCTCTACACAGAAATGCTGCAAGTGTATCGACAGGTGTGTGGAGGTAGGCCAGGTAGACGGCATATAGACAGATAGATAGATAGACAGATGGATAGATAGATAGACAGCTCAGATATACACCTCACTGCAATCAAACCTATCTAACTTTCCCTCCACACAGAGATGCACTGCCAGATGTGTGGAGGTAGGTCAGACAGACAGCATATAGGGATAGATAAATAAATAGATAGATAGATAGATAGAGACAGGGAGATATATACACAGATCAGACAGACAGATGAAACAGATAGCTATAAACTAACCTAACTAGAGAGAGAGAGAGAGACTAACCTATCCAACTTCCCCTCCACAAAGATATGCATAGCCAGGTGTGTGTGTGTGTGTGTGTGTGTGTGTGTGTGTGTGACAGAGAGAGAGAGAGAGAGAGAGAGAGAGAGAGAGAGAGAGAGAGAGAAACTAACCTACCTAACTTCCCCTCCTCAGAGATATGCATCGTCAGGTGTGTGGAGGTAGGCCAGGTCTCTGCCCTGAAATGACACCTGTAGACGGAGAGCAACTTCTTCACTACCTAAGAAGGGTACATTTCGTAGGTACGTGGTGTAGTATAAGTAGAAGTGGGATTATAAGTGAGGGAGCGAGTATAAGTGGGAGTATGTGAGGGTATAAGTAGGAGTATAAGTGAGAGTCAGTATAAGGAGTGTAAGTGGGGGTATAAGTGGGAGTAGAAGTGAGGGAGTCAGTATAAGTGGAAGTATAAGTGAGTATAAGTGAGGGAGCGAGTAAGTGAGGGAGCGAGGATAAGTGGGAGTACAAGTGAGGGAGTCAGTATGAGGAGGAGTATAAGTGAGGGAGTCAGTATAAGTGAGGGAGTCAGTATGAGGAGTATAAGTGAGGGAGTCAGTATGAGGAGGAGTATAAGTGAGGGAGTCAGTATGAGGAGGAGTATAAGTGAGGGAGTCAGTATGAGGAGGAGTATAAGTGAGGGAGTCAGTATGAGGAGGAGTATAAGTGAGGGAGTCAGTATGAGGAGGAGTATAAGTGAGGGAGTCAGTATGAGGAGTATAAGTGAGGGAGTCAGTATGAGGAGGAGTATAAGTGAGGGAGTCAGTATGAGGAGTATAAGTGAGGGAGTCAGTATGAGGAGAAGTATAAGTGAGGGAGAAAAAATGTGAGAGGTTATATACTACAGCCGTAATTAGGATTAGTTTAAATACCATTAGTAGTATAAGTGGAAGTATAAGTGAGGGGGTCAGTATGTGGAAGTACAAGTGGGAGCATAAGTGAGGGAGCGAGTATAAGTGGGAGTATAAGTGAGGGAGCGAGTATAAGTGGGAGTATAAGTGAAGGAGTCAGTATAAGTGGGAGTATAAGTGAGGGAGCGAGTATAAGTGGGAGTATAAGTGAAGGAGTCAGTATAAGTGGGAGTATAAGTGAGGGAGCAAGTATAAGTGGGAGTATAAGTGAAGGAGTCAGTATAAGTGGGAGTATAAGTGAAGGAGTGAGTATAAGTGGGAGTATAAGTGAGGGAGTGAGTATAGGGAGTATAAGTGGGAGTATAAGTGAGGGAGTGATTATAAGTGGGAGTATAAGTGATGGAGCGAGGATAAACGGGAGTATAAGTGAGGGAGTGAGTATAAGTGGGAGTATAGGTGAGGGAGTGAGTATAAGTGAGGGAGTTTAAGTGGAAGCATAAGTGAGGGAGCGAGTATAAGTGGGAGTATAAGTGAGGGAGCGAGTATAAGTGGGAGTAAAAGTAAGGAAGTCAGTATAAGTGGGAGTATCGAGTATAAGTGGGAGTAAAAGTAAGGGTCAGTATAAGTGGGAGTATAAGTGAGGAAGTCAGTATAAGTGGGAGTATAAGTGAGGAAGTCAGTATAAGTGGGAATATAAGTGAGGAAGTGAGTATAAGTGGGAGTATAAGTGAGGAAGTCAGTATAAGTGAGGGAGAGAGTATAAGTGAGGGAGTCAGTATGAGGAGTATAAGTGAGGGAGAATAAATATGAGAAGTTATAAGTGCCATAAGTAGGATTAGTATCACCATTAATAGTATAAGTGGGAGTATAAGTGAGGGGGTATAAGTGGGAGTATAAGTGAAGGGGTATAAGTGGGAGTATAAGTGAGGGATTATTAGTATGTGGTGTATGTGAGGCAAGTTTAGAGGTAATAAAGACATAGACATAGTAGATAGATAAACAAGATTAATGAACTGACAGAATAGACAGAGGATAAGAGACGATAGATAGATAGATGGATAGATATAGGGTGATACATAGAGGCAGACAGACATAGATGATAGATAAAAACTGATAGATAGATTAGACAGAGAAATTGGTTAGATAGATAAATAGACAGATAGATAGGGTTATGAGGCTTCAAGACGATAGATGGAGAGAGAGAGAAGATGGTGATGGCTGGAATATGTAAATGATATTGTACTGCTTAACAATATTGTACAGGTGAGAGAGAGAGAGAGAGAGAGAGAGAGAGACACACACACACACACACACACACACACACATCCAGACAGACAGACACACATAGATAAACCCAGCTGCCTCATAACTTTCCCCTACACCGCATCTTTGCAGGATTGAGTGGAGATGAATTCAGGTTCGATTCCCAAGGCGACGGTCCAGCTCGCTATAACCTCATCCACTTCAAGCAGGTGGAGGTGGACCAGTACAGGTGGATCAAGGTGGGGCAGTATGTGGAAGGGGAGCTGCAGCTGAATATGAGTGGTGAGTGGAGGACTTGTGAGGTGGAGAAGGAGGATGAGGTGAAGGATGGAGGGAGAGGTGGAGAGTAAAGGGAGAGGTGTAGGGTGGAGGGAGAGGTGGAGGGTGGAGTGAGAGGTAGAGGGTGGAGGGAGTGGTAGAAAAGGTGGAGGGAGTGGTAGAGGGTGGAGGGGGAGGTAGAGGGTGGAGGGAAAGATAGAGAAGGTGGAGGGAGAGGTAGAGGGTGGAGGGAGAGGCAGAGAAGGTGGAGGGAGAGGTAGAGGGTGGAGGGAGAGGTAGAGGGTGGAGGGAAAGATAGAGAAGGTGAAGGGAGAGGTAGAGGGTGGAGGGAGAGGCAGAGAAGGTGGAGGGAGAGGTAGAGGGTGGAGGGAGAGGTAGAGGGTGGAGGGAGAGGTAGAGAAGGTGGAGGGAGAGGTAGAGGGTGGAGGGAAAGGTACAGAAGGTGGAGGGAGAGGTGGAGGGTGGAGGGAGAGGTGGAGAGGGTGGAGGGGGAGGTAGAGGGTGGAGTGAGAGGTAGAGGGTGGAGGGAAAGATAGAGAAGGTGGAGTGGAAAAAAAGAAAAAAAAACAGTAGTAAGAATAAGACATAAAGAAAACTAGAGATGGGGAGAGAGAGAGAGAGAGAGAGAGAGAGAGAGAGAGAGAATTTAGGGAAGATGGTTTGCAAGGGCTTATCCAGGCTTTCAATAACGCGGGGGGGGGGTCTAAAACTTAAACATAATTTGGCTCAGAATTTGTTGATGGGAAGGAGGAGGCCGAGGAAGAGGTGAGATAGATAGATATACTCCTTCCACTTCAACTTGGCCTAAAATTGCTCCTTTTAATAATTAGTTGACTTCTTGTTTACGAATTGCTATCATCTTCATCATCATCATCATTATTATTATCATCACCTTCTTTATCATCATCATCACCTTCATTAATCATCAGTCATCATCTTCATCATCATCATTACCATCATCTTCTCCTTCATCATCATCATCATCATCTTCTCTTTCTTCTTCTTCATCACCATCTTCATCTTCTCCTCGTTCATCATCACCATTATCATCATCATCTCCATCAATCAGCAGTCATTATTACCATCATCATTACCATCACCACTATCATCATCATCTTCTCCATCATCATCAGGTTCATCATTACAGTATTATTATTTTGTATTACCATCATCATATTCACCTCGCGTCTGCTTCTCCTCTTTCCCTCTCTTCATCCCCTCTCCATCTCTCTCTCTCACACCCTCCCTCTCTCTCTCCACATCCCTTCCCCTCTCTCCCACACTTTCCCCCTCTTCATCCGTCCCCCACCACTCTCCCAGTCACTCTCTTCCTCCCCCATCTCACTCACTTCCTCACTCACTCTCTCTCTTTCTCACAGCCCTGCAGTTTCACGGGGGACTATCCACGCCTCCTGCCTCGGTGTGCTCCCTGCCTTGCTCTCCCGGACAAGCTAGACAGACGGTTGAAGGAGAGAGCTGTTGTTGGCACTGCTATTCCTGTACGGCCTACCAGGTGAGATAGATAGATAGACAGATAGATAGATAGATAGACAGACGGACAAGCGAGACAGATGGTTGAAGGAGAGAGATGTTGGCACTGCTACTCCTCCACGGCTTACCAGGCGAGACAGATTGATAGATATATAGATAGATGGACTGGTAGATAGATAAACAGATAGATAGACGGACAAGATAGACAGACGGTTGAAGGAGAAAGCTGTTGTTGGCACTGCTACTCCTGCACGGCCTACCAGGTGAGACAGATAGATAGATAGATAGATGGACTGGTTGACAGATAGATGGAGTTATATAAATGGACTGGTAGATAGATAAACAGATAGATAGTCGGACAAGCTAGACAGACGGTTGAAGGAGAAAGCTGTTGTTGGCACTGCTATTCCTGTACGGCCTACCAGTTGATAGACAGATAGATAGATAGATGGATAGATTGAGTTATATAAATGGACTGGTAGACAGATAGATTGATAGATAGATGGATGGAAGGACTGGTAGATAGATAGAGGGTCAGATGGATGGATGGATAGACAGACAGATAGATAAATAGATGGACTGGTAGATAGATAGATGGATGGATAGATGGATTAGTAGATAGATATAAGGATAAATCGATAGATGGACTGGTAGACAGATAGATGGATGGACTGGTAGATAGATAAATGAATGGACTGGTAGATAGATAGATGGATGGACTGGTAGATAGATAGATGGATGGACTGGTATAGATAGATGGATGGACTGGTAGATAGATAGAAGGATAAATCGATAGATGGACTGGTAGATAGATAAATGGATAGATGGATGGACTGGTAGATAGACAGAAGGATAAATCGATAGATGGACTGGTAGATAGATAAATGGATAGATGGATGGACTGGTAGATAGACAGATGGATGGACTGGTAGATAGATAAAAGGATAAATCGATAGACGGACTGGTAGATAGATAGATGGATAGACAGACAAAGGGTGTATAATCTTGCTACCGGCACCGCTACAACCGTACTGTTTACCAGGTGGGTGATAGATAGATAGATGGATAGATAGAGATGTACTGGTAGAGAGAGAGAGAGAGAGAGGACCTTTTGACCGCAATCAGTCTTAATAGAAAAACTTTATCCCTCTTCATAAAAGTCAAGGACAATAGTGATGATGATGAGGGGGGAGAGGGAGGCCGAGGATGAGAAGGAGGGATGGAGTGGGGAGGTATGTGAGAGAAGGAGGGATGGAGTGGGGAGGTATGTGAGAGAAGGAGGGATGGAGTGGAGAGGTATATGAAAGAGGGAGATGTGAGCTGGCGAGAGGGAGGGGGAGGCCGAGGATGAGAAGGAGGGATGGATTACACAGGATTACACAGGAAAGCAAACAGCAACAGACCTTATGGTCCTTTCGAGGCTGCTTGTTAGAGAAAACTATGACTAGAAGATCTAACTCTACATGTTGAAGGACAAGGAGAGTAAAGCACGAAGGCTCCCCCCACCACCAAACCCTCCAGGAAAAAGTGAGAAAAACCACCATGCAGCATGGAAAAACTGACATGGAAATTATATAGGAAACACTGGAAAGGAAAAGCCACATTCTATAATACTTTATCTATAAGCTACCCGATAGAGTAACCTGAAAGAGAAAGTAAACAAATAAAATAATAGTTACGGCATGACATTATAAACCGGTACATTGAGTTAATGGGAAGTCTGTGGACATAACGTGGAAGCTACACACTGCACAGTGTGGATGTTTAGGGGTGGTGCAGCAGCCTTGCCTGGTATGTGAGAGAGAGGGAGGGATGGAGTGGAAAGGTATATGAGAGA
This sequence comes from Coenobita brevimanus, assembly GCF_032717465.1. Lineage (NCBI taxonomy): Eukaryota > Metazoa > Arthropoda > Malacostraca > Decapoda > Coenobitidae > Coenobita > Coenobita brevimanus. The sequence goes on from NC_137009.1 coordinate 37,450,146, forward strand.
GGGAGGTGCGAGCTGGGTGGAGGGGAGGAGGAGAAAGTGGATGTGATGGAGGGATGGAGTGGAAAGACATATGACAGGGGGGGGGGTGAGTTGGGCGGAAGGTGGAGGGAGAAGAGGAAGACCAAGGATGAGATGGAGGGATGGAGTGAGGAGGTATATGAGAGAGGGGGGTGTGAGTTGGGGAGAGGGGAGGGAAATGGCAGGGGACAGGGCGACATGGAGACGATTTGTTTGTGGTCACCCCTTGCGGAATAAAGGCGTCCGGCTATAGATAAACAGACAGATAGACAGATGATGATGATGATAGTGTTTCAATATCAAGAAGAGCAAAAGCAACAGTATCATAAATGTAATTACATGAACAGTAGTAACGTGATAGAATAATAATGATGCTCACCATAATAATAATAATAATAATAATAATAACAATAATAATAATAATAATAATAACAATAATAATACCGGTAATAATAATAATAATAATAATCTTTTTTCTTTCACAGGTGGTAAACAAAGATGACCCAACCCAATGCATTACCTGTAAATGGGGTACTCTCCCTAACCCCACCCACACCGCCTGCACGCCCATCCCGGAGGTGAGAGAGAGAGAGAGAGAGAAAAACAGACTGTAAGCAGGTGGATGAATATATGAATGAATGATTGGATGTATGGGTGGATAAACTAACAGAGAGAGAGAGAGAGAGAGAGAGAGAGAGAGGGGGCAAATAGTGCACAGGTAAATAAATATATGAATGAATGAAATAAATGAATGAATGAATGGATGGAAGGATGAATGGACAGATGGATGGATAAGTGGATGGATGGATGGACGGACAGATATATATATATATATATATATATATATATATATATATATATATATATATATATATACAGAGAGAGAGTGGATGTGAAAAACGAAAAGAATTATTACTATATTTCTTTATTTCTCACATCAATAGTATGTATACGTTTTTCTTTCATTCTATCCTATAAAATTTCTCTGACACCTTCTCTGAATTTCGCAGTATTCCTTCTCACTTTTTCCTGCCAGTCTGGGGCTTAGGGTTTGCTGTTTCCTTCCTTCTCTCATTTTTTTTCCTTCCTCTCTCTCTCTCTCTCCCTCTTTCACTCCCCCTTCCCCTTCTCCCTCCCTGTTTTCCTCTCTCTCTCTCCTTCCTTTCTCCGTACTTTCATTTCTCTCCCTCCTCTCTCTCTTCTTTCTGCCTCTCTTCCTCTCCTTTTCACCCTCCTCTCTCTCTCTCTCTCACACACACACACACACACACACACACACACACACACACACACACACACACACACACACGCACATCCCGGTGACTAATGGTGTGCGATTGAAGCTTTGATATTCACCTTCCTTGATATTGCTTCTCTCTCTCTCTCTCTCTCTCTCTCTCTCAAACACTCCTTCCATCTCCCCCTATCTCTATGTCACTTTCCCTCTCTTTTTCCCTCTTTCCTCCACCCTCTCTCTCTCTCTCTCTCTCTCTCTCCTTACATCTCTCCTTCCCTTCATGTCTCTCACTCTTCTTTCCTGCTCTCTTCCTCTAACCTCCGCCTCCTCTCCTCTCCTCTCTCTCCCCCACTCTCCTTTCATCTCTCCTTCTTCCTCCACCCTCCCTCCCTCTCTCTCTCTTCCTCTCCCCTTACACTCCCCCCCGTCTCTCTTTTCTCCACCTCTCTCCCTCTTTCTCTCTTCCTCTCCCCTTACATCCCTCTCTCACTCCCCCCCTCTCTCTCTCTTTCTTTCTTCCACCCTCCCTCTCTCTCTCTCTTCCTCTCCCTTTACATCCCTCTCTCACTCCCCCCCTCTCTCTTTCTTTCTTCCACCCTCCCTCTCTCTCTCTTTCTTTCTACCCTCCCTCTCTCTCTTCCTCTCCCTTTCCATTTCTCTCTCTCTCTCTCTCTCTCTCTCTCTCTCTCTCTCCAAAAGACTATATTCACCGACACTCTTAAGAAAAATAAAGATAATAGCAACGCTTCTCTCGAGACAAGTTTCTTTTTCACTTTCACTCTCCTTCTTTCGTCAATTCTTCTTTATCTTCCTTTCGTCAATTCTTCTTCTTCTTCCTTTCGTCCATTCTTCCTGTTCTTCTCCTTCTCCTTTCGTCCACACTTCTTTTTTCGTCCATTCTTCTTTTTATTATTCTCTTTCGTCCACTCTTCTTCTTTCGTCCACTTCTTCTTCTTCCTTTCGTCCATTCTTCTTCTCCTTCTCCTTCCTTCGTCCACTCTTCTTCTTCTCTTCCTTTCGTCCATTCTTCTTCTTCCTTCGTCCACTCTTCTTCCTTTCGTCCACTTTTCTTTTTCTTCTTCTTCCTTTCTTCTCTCTTCCTTTCGTCCATTCTTCTTCCTTTCGCCCATTCTTACAGATTTCTTTCCTCTACCAGGTATTTATTCGTCCTGGTTCTTGATTAGGCAACCCTCTTCATCATCATCACTTCTATCTTTTCTTAATTCACATTTTTCTCCTTCATTTCCACCTCCTTGTGATGACCCAACTGAAACCTAACAAATTAATCACTGGTCTGGCCGGGACTTGAACTCAGACCCTCACGCTTCACAGGCGCGCACGTTACCACTGAGCCAAAGAGACGATCCGCGCTTTGCCTCTACGGAACGCGGTCTTTTATACACCTCATTACATCACTCTTTTCTCCTCCTGGTGATTAATTTGGTCAGTTTCGAACACACGTGCGTAGCTACCTCTCTTCTTTGATCTTTTTTTTATTCATCCCTAATTCCCTCTTCCTCCCACAGGTATTCATTCGTCGAGACTCCTGGTGAACTAAAGGAGCCAAATATTCGTCTCTATGTATCAGTCATTCTATTTTCGTCTCCACATCAATACTCTCCCCTTTTCTATTTTTTTTTTTTCATTTTCGTCTCTCTTTCATCCATCTCTCATCCCCCCACAGGTATATATACATTCGTCCTAACTCCTGGTGGGCCATAGGAGCCAAATTTTCGTCCCTAACAGTCATTCTATTTTCGTCTCTTCATCAATACTCTCTCTTTTTCTAACTTTTTTTCATTTTCGTCTTTCTTTTATCCATCTCTCTTCCCCCCACAGGTGTTCATTCGTCCTAACTCCTGGTGGGCCATAGGAGCCATGATATTCTCGTCCCTCGGTCTCGTCATAACAAGCTTGGTCGTCCTCGTCTTTATTCGACACCATTCGACTCCCGTTGTTAGGGCGTCTGGCAGGGAGCTGTCTTATGTCTTGCTGTCTGGCATCTTCCTCTGCTACGCTATGACGTTTGTGTTCGTCTTGAAGGTGGGTGATAGATGGATAGATTGATAGACAGACAGACAGATAGATGCACAGGCTGACAGACAGATACAGATAAAATACAGAAGATAAACACAGAGTTGTCTTATGTGTTGCTGTCTCTTTCTCTGCTACGCTATGGCGTTTGTGTTCGTCTTGAAGGTGGGTGATAGATGGATAGATAGACAGATAGTTAAATAGACAGAAATATATATAAACAAAAACAGTTGTCTGATGTCCTGCTGTCTGGCATCTTCCTCTGCTATGCTACGGCGTTTGTGTTCGTCTTGAAGGTGGGTGATAGACGGATAGATAGACAGACAGACAGAGAAAACAGATGCATAGACAGATATATAAACAAAGAGAAAGTGCTGTCTTATGTCCTGCTGTTTTTTGTTCGTCTTGAAGGTGGGTGATAGATAGACAGATAGATAGACATAGATAAAAGATGAATTGATAGATAAATATAGAAAAAGAGTTGTCTTATGTCCTGCTGTCTGACATCTTCCTCTGCTGTGTTCATCCTAAAGGTGAGTGATAGATAGATAGTTACGATGACTGAGATAGATAGATAAACTGATAGACAGGTAGATAGATAAACACGATTTGTCTTCTGTGCTGCTATCTGGCATCTTTCTCTGCTGTGCTATGACTCGTCTTGAGGGTGATAGATAAACAGACAGATAGACAGGCTAGATAGATATATATACAATGTGACGTGTTTCTTTTCTTCAAGGTGGGTGACAGACACAGTAGATCTATGAAGACTGTATATATGTGTATGGAGAGAGAGAGAGAGAGAGAGAGAGAGAGACCTGGTTATCCCAAAGGGGTAAATATGATCCCGATATTATATAAAAGAGAAATTGGTATCTGAAAATGAGAGAGAGAGAGAGAGAGAGAGAGAGAGAGAGAGAGAGAGAGAGAGAGAGAGAGTCAACCCAGAACACCCAGAGTTGATGCAGGGGTAGCACCTTTTCCTGCGCGATTTATTTTGCTTATTATACGTCACTCAACTCTCCTGCATTGCTTACGTCATTCTAACATCGCCAAAATCTACATAAGCTACAAAAGGATATTAACCAGCCGAAAAATAAATCGCTGGGGAAAAGGTGTTAAGGAGGCTCCCTAACATTTCTGCTCTAGCAATTTATTTTTTGATATGGGGGGGTTAATATCCTTTTGTCTTATATTCATGCAGAGTATGGCAATATTAGAGGAATTTATATAACACTGAATAGGACAGTAAAGTGTAATAAACAAAATAATAATAATAATAATAATAATAATAACAATAATAATAAAAACAATGAATAAAAATCTCAATTATTCTTTTTTTCCTCTCCCTCCTCATCCTGCAGCCCACAGCGTTCGTATGCGGCGTGCAGAGGTTTGGTCTTGGCTTCTGCTTCGCCGTGGTCTATAGCGCCCTACTGACCAAGACCAACCGCATAGCACGTATCTTTAATGCTGGGAAACGAACAGCTAAAAGACCTTCGTTTATATCACCACGCTCCCAGCTCTGTCTGTGCTTCTGTGCTGTGGCTGTGCAGGTGGGTGTAGGTAGGGGTTAGGTGGGTGTGTCGGTGGGGGTTAGGTGGGTGTGTAAGTGGAGGTATGGGTGGGGGATATGTGGATATAGATGGAGTGTGAGTAGGCCTATGTACTGGTGGGAAAAAGATAAGAAATTTACATGTCTAGCTGTGTGTGTGTGTGTGTGTGTGTGTGTGTGTGTGTGTGTGTGTGTGTGTGTGTGTGTGTGTGTGTGTGTGTGTGTGTGTGTGGCATTTCACTGTCATGTAGATTCAGATGTGATGTTGTGGTGTTGATATTTGGTGTGGTATTAACGTGACCATATGGTTCCTAACAAAACCTGGTATTAAAATGATTGTGGTGTATGGTGCCTAACATAACCCTGGTATTATGCAGGTTGTGGTGAGTGGCGTGTGGTGTGTGGTGAGGCCCCCCAAGGCAGTTCACCACTACATCCAGCGAGAGGACAATTTTCTCGTTTGTGAAGCCTCTATCAATGCATCTTACATGATCGCCTTTGCATACCCTATAGGTGAGTATGTATTAAGTATTACTGTACAGGTATAACTAGGACTGAGTATGTGTAGTCTGAATAGGAATGTGTTTGTATATTCTGCTGTTTAGTATGGGTATATTTAGGATTGATAGTTCGCATACTACAGATAATTATGTGTAGGTAGGTGGGTGTGTATATTCCAGTGAAGAGTATTTGTCATATTGTAAGTCTGCAGTGTCTTTTCTGGTACCTATTCTTCCTTCCTTCCCTCCCTCTCTCCCTCCCATCTAACTCATCTAAACCCCCTCCACTATCCCACTTTCTGCCACCAACGTCAGCCATCCTTACCACCTACCTAACCACCTTCCTTACCTACTGAAATTCTATTACCTCTCCCTCTCACCCACCTGCCTTCCAGTCACCCACCTACTTCCCATCTAACTACCCACCTAAACCAGCCTTAACCCCTCCTTTTTCAACTAGCTAGGCTTCTCCACCTACCTACCCACTGAATCCTACTACTTCCACCCACCTAACCCACCTTCTCGCCCCCAGGCCTCATCACCACTAGGCCTCTCCACCCACCTACCCACTGAACCCTACTACTTCCACCCACCTAACTTACCTTCTCCCACCCAGGCGTCATCGCCACCCACCTAACCACTGAATCCTACTACTTCTACCCACCTTCTCCCACCCAGGCCTCATCACCACTAGGTCTCTCCACCCACCTACCCACTGATTCCTACTACTTTTACCCACCTAACCCACCTTCTCGCCCCCACGCCTCATCACCACTAGGCCTCTCCATCCACCTACCCACTGAATCCTACCACTTCTACCCACCTTCTCCCACCCAGGCTTGATCACCACCCACTTACCCACTGAATCCTACGACTTCTGCCACCTAACCCACCTTCTCCCACCCAGGTCTGTCCACCCATCTACCCACTGAATCCCACTTCATCCACCCACCTACCCACTCAAGCCTACTACTTCCACCCACCTAACCTACCTTCTCCCACCCAGGCCTGTCCACCCACCTACCCACTGAATCCCACTACATCCACCCACCTACCCACTGAACCCTACTACTTCCACCCACCTAACCCATCTTCTCGTCCCCAGGCCTCATCACCACCCGCCTACCCACTGAACCCTACTACTTCCACCCACCTAACCCACCTTCTCCCCCCCAGGCCTCATCACCATCCACCTACCCACTGAATCCCACTACTTCCACCCACCTAACCCACCTTCTCGTCCCCAGGCCTCATCACCATCCACCTACCCACTGAATCCCACTACTTCCACCCACCTAACCCACCTTCTCCCACCCAGGCCTCTCCACCCACCTAACCCACTTTCTCCCACCCAGGCCTGTCCACCCACCTACCCACTGAATCCCACTACATCCACCCACCTACCCACTGAACCCTACTACTTCCACCCACCTAACCCACCTTCTCCCCCCCAGGCCTCATCACCACGTGCACCATATACGCTGTCCTCACGCGCAAGATACCTGAGGCCTTTAATGAAAGTCGCCACATAGGTGTAACGATGTACACCACCTGCATCATCTGGCTGGCATTCGTCCCCATCTACTTCTCTACTGCTAATAATGTGGAGGTGGGTAGATGGGGGTAGATGAGTGGTAGATAGGTGTGTAGTGTAGGTGGGTAGGTGAGTGATTGGTAGGTGTGTAGTGTAAGTAGGAATGTAGGTGGGTAAATGAGTGGTTGGTAGGTGTGTAGTGACTGTAGGTATGTAGGTGGGTGGATGAGTGGTAGATAGGTGAGTAGTGTAGCTAGGTATGTAGGTGGGTACATGAGTGGTAAGGTAGGTAAGTAGGAGGAAGGTAGGTGAGTAGTGTAGGTAGGTATGTAGGTTGGGGTAGGTGGGTAGATGAGTGGTAGGTAAGTAGGAGGAAGGTAGGTGAGTAGCGTAGGTACTGTAGGTATGTAAGTGGGGGTAGGTGCGTAGATAAGTGGTAGGTATGTAGGAGGAGGGTAAGTCAGCAGTGTAGGTGGGTATGTAAGTAAGGTCAGGTGTGTGGGTGGGGGATAAATGGCTGTCAGTACGGGTGAGAGTCGGTGGGTGGGAAGGTGGGTGGGTGTTGGTGGGGGTAGGTTTGTGGGGGCGGGGGGAGTACGTGAATGGCAGGTGGGTATATGAGTAGTAGGTGAGTAGGAGGCAGATGAGTGAGTACAGGAGAGGTAGATAAGTGGTAGTAGGTGGGTAGATGGTAGGTGGGAGCTTAGAAAAACAGCCTATTTTACCCACTATCATTTTTCTATTACCTATTTCAACTACATGGGTGGGTAGGTGGGATTTAGGTGGGAGGTAGGTGGGGGTAGAGACAATTGCAACTTTTAGCAGGAACAGAAATTGGCTTTAGAGAAATAATCGGTTTAACCAGTCCTTTGCGATTATTTCCTGTTATTTTTGCTAAGTGGTGATTAAGTGGGGGAAACGTGGGATGGATTTAGATTATTTAGCAAGGACTGAGAAATATATTAAGTGAAGGTAGTGTTGAGAATAGGGATACAGAACTGAAATTAGATATCAGACTGGAGAATTAAAATGAAAGATTGCTTGTTACTGGAATTTCTCTCTCACACACACACACATCAACCTTCCTTCTCTCCCTCAATCTCCATCTTTCTCCACCACAGCTCGCATCATCAACCCCCTCTCTCTCCACACACACACACACACACACACACACACACACAAGCCTCCTCCTCTCCCTCATACACACACACACACCAAAACCATCCATGTCCTCCTCAATCTCCACCTCTCTCCACCACAGCTACGCATCACCACCACCTGCGTCACCGTCTCCCTCTCCGCCACCGTCGCCCTAGTGTGCCTCTTCACCCCAAAGCTATACATCCTTCTGCTGCATCCGGAAAGAAACGTAAGAATATCGATGATGCCAACGCAAAAATACTCGACCATCAAAAGTAGTGTTTCCGTATCGTCGCAAAGAGTTGATTCAGGGACGCAGAGTGAAGGTGAGTTGATGGATGGATGGATGGATGGGTGGATGGATAGATGGGTGGATGGATGGATAGATAGACAAATGGATCGATGGAGGATGGAAGGATGGATATGTAGACAGGCTACCCGGTATAGGTAGATAGATGGATTAATAGAAGGGTGGATGGATAGACGAATGGATGGGCACATAGATGGATGGACAGACAGACAAATGGATGAATGGATAGACAAATGGATGGGCGGACGGACGGACAGATAGATGGATGGACTGACAGACAAAAGGATGGATGGATGGATGGATAGACAGATAAAGATACATACATATACATACGAGTACATACATAGATGGATGGATGGATAGACAAAGATACATACATATACATACGAGTACATACATACATGGATGGATGGATGGATAGTGCAGACAGACAGATAGGTTTATAAGAGATGATAAGGCATAATTAGATAGTACAGATGATAATACTGTAGACAGATAGATAGACAGACATACATGCACAGATACAAGCATATAAATAGACAGATATAGACAGACAGAGTACAGCAGACATCAACAGACTGAGACATTCGATTTAGAGAGAGAGAGAGAGAGAGAGAGAGCTATATCTTTACGTAAATTATGAACGTATCCTATATATAAAATTTCTTATACTGTATATGGTAGCTAACAGTAATAACAACAATTTTCTGTGGTAAAAAAGCATTCACTGCAAATTAATTAAAAATACAACCACATTTACTTCTTTAATAAATACGGTAACATTTAATCTGTTAATATTTTCAGGTATTTCACTGGAATCTTTATGTACAGTAAATCAAAAGCAATACTAATATTTTTCTTTATTTTTCTCCCTTCCTTCCTTTCCTTCTTTTATCCTCTCTTCCTTCCTTTATTTCTCTCTTCCTTTTTTATCTTTCTCTTCCACTTTTATTCTTTTTTATTCCCATATATACCTCCTTTACCTACTTTCTCTCTCTCTCTCCCCCCAACTTTCCTCTTGACTACCTCTCCACCCAACCAACTTTCTACAATCCATTCCCTTTTCTCCAACTCTTCCTTCCTCCTCCCTCTGTCAATCCTACCAACTTTCCCACCAATCTCCCAACTTACTTACCTCTGCCCCCACCCCCGTCTCTCTCTCTCTCTCTCTCCCTCCACTACCAACCATCCTACTACCTACTTTCTCTTACCTCTCTCACTCTGTCTCTCCTACTAACCTTTCTACTACGTACTTTCTAACCTCTCTCTCTCTCTTTCTCACACACACACACACACACACACACACACACACACACTACTACCAACCTTTCTACTACGGTACCTATTTTCTTACCTCCCCCCCCCTCTCTCTCTCTCAAACAGTGGTATTTCCCCTCGACTACCAGCTCCACGAGAGGATTAGATCCAGAACAACGAGAGCCAAGCTTTCCATTTGCACCCAAACTTGTACCCCCACCCACTGCACCCTCCCAGACCACACCTGTTCCCCCTCCCTCACCCTCGACCCCTCCAAACCCCCCCTCCACCTCTCCAACGGCCCCCTGCAGGATGTGCTCGATGTACAGCTGTAGTACGTAGATATGTACACCTCTAGAAGCATAAGTAGTGGTTCTATGGCATGATTACAATTATTTATAGTTATGTGAAGCCTTTAACATTACCGGTATCTTTCGATAATGTAGTACATGTACTTGGATGCGTACACCTCAAGAAGCAAGTGAAGTAATCCTATGACATGATTACATTTAGCTGTGGGTAGAATTACTGAACTACATAACTTTTTTCCAAGTGAAGAATGAACTGTACAACAAGTGTCTGATGTACAGCTCTAGTACAGTACACGCACCTCATCGCTATAGCGGGGACGACCTGTACTTATATGGGTACTTAATGTGTACACACCTTTATATGCATGGGAAGGGAGAGCATAGCAAGACTACATTCATCTCTAATTAGTACTTTTAGTTACACTGACGACGAATGCTGAGTTGATTACAAGATGTGCCAAATGTACTGCTGTAGTACATGGACCTGTGCTTCTGTACTGTACCTTTATTACCGTACAGGTGCTAAGTGACATTATTACCCATATCAGGTGAATATTTATTGATTTAAATGTACATACTTTAACTTTATCACTGTACAGATTTAGGCTAAAGTGATTTTATTACCCATATCAGGTGAGTATTTATTGATTTAAGTGTACATACTTTATTTAACTTTATTATCGAACAGATCTAAAGTGTCGTTATTACTCACATCACCTGAATATGTAATTATTGATTAGTACATATTTATCTTTATTACAGTACATATGCTAAGTGACATTATTACCCATATCAGGTGAATATTTATTGATTTAAGTGCTTTTATTTACTTCATTACTGCAAAGATTTTAAGCGACATTAACAATTCTTTACGGTATCAGATTAATATTTATTGATTTAGATGTACATACCTTTATTTACCTGTGTTAGTGCAGATTTTAAGTAACATTATTAGCCATATCAGATTAATATTTTAAATGTACAAACTTTTCTTGTTAATTACCGCACTGATTTTCATGACTATAAATCTACAAATCTCATCAAATACATATCCCTATGATATATAAGTTTCCCCTTGTATAATCTATTGCAATTTCTTTTTTTACCCACCATACTGTACACGCTAAACACAGGACAAGAAATATAGCAAAAATTAAACAAAAATACATCAAAAATTCGTATCACGCAGCCACCAAATAATGTCATACAACTTAATTTATTCCGTAATTTATTTTTAGATACACCGGTAGCAACACTGTAAATAATCTAGTGTATTATACAGCAAAAAGCTTTATGTATTTTTAAGGCTGAGTTGTAAATAATGGATTTGAAATGATATGCAACTTTCCTAAGGCATATGGTGGGAACTGAGTCTTGCCGGGAAAGAGAAAAAGGATAACTGAAGCGCAAAGGAAAATGATGATAATAAAAGTAATAATAATAATAATAATAATAATAATACGGTAGTTATCGGTATAAGCTATATGTCCAAAATATAGATTAACGGAGAGGTTTCGGATTTTTTAAAAGGTCTTCCACAGGCTGAATAAAAACCATCTGGAAGTAGCAGAAAAAAAAAAAAAATGTACTGGAAGGATCACTGGGCTGTAAACTGTAAATATTGCCAATTGTAAATAATTCCTGAGCCCCGTGACGTCACACTGAGCCCTGCGTGACGTCACCTGGTTCAGTAGCAAGGACTCAGTGTCCGGAAACTAATTATAACCACTTGATAAAAATAAGAATCGAGAAAGGTCATGCTTTATCAATTTATGAGGTGTAAATAAATAAATAAAGACAGTAACTGGGTTTTTGTATATATGGAGATAAAACTGCAAGTACTCAATTTATGAAAGGTTTATATGAGATAAAACGTTTATATACGGTAAGAGATAAAACTATGTAACCTATCTAATGTATGAAATGTGTTTGCATCTAGAAATTAAGCATGTTTTGAAAATTCGCAAATGAGAGAATATTCAAGATTTTCTGAGTTAATCTGAATATTTTATGGGTTTTCATGTAGATTTAAATACCGAAGCTATGTCAAATACACAAAAAGTTATGTAATCGTATGAAAGGGTTAGTGTGTTTCTGGAAAGTTAATATCTCCTCGTAAATTTGCAGTTACGAATGAGGTTGCCTTCTTGCTAAAACTGTGTGTGTGTGTGTGTGTGTGTGTGTGTGTGTGTACAGAAAAATCTAATAAATGAAATATATGCATAATTAGGGTACGGTATCTAATTGTAATGAGAGTATCTGTGTGTAAACTCTTAGTACAACTTGAAGAATCGGAAACCAGAGGAATTGTCATACGGTATTTTTCCAACTGAATGTAAAATATATCTCAGTGTTAATGTACATATAGAGAGATTGTAAACAGATAAATAAAATACATAGGCAACAGACTTAACAATACAGTATGTAATTTGTATGGAAGGGTTTTTGTGTCTAGTCCTCAAACTGAACTCTTTAAAATGTGAATCCAGAAGAATAACGTCCTTCTGGCTAATTCTGATCATTTTTTGCTTATTTTTTTTTTTATGTATATACCCGGTAGCTATACTGGATATGCCTGTACATAAATTATACATATGGAATGGTTTGTGTCTATGTCTTTAATGTAGCAAACCTTTAGAAAAATGTAAATCAAGAGAACGGTGTGTGTGTGTGTGTGTGTGTGTGTACTTGGCCTGAAATATGTCTTCATGTATATAAAAATCAACTATATGAATGAGACATATGGAAATTTACGTAGGCTAATTTTACGGGGGGATCTGTGTGTGTCGAGAAACCTAAAAACAAGTTCTTTTTTTAAAATCACTGAAATTTCGAATCCTGATTAGGGTACATGCTTATGAATAGGCCTGTCTTTTTGGTCTGAGTGTACATACCGGTGGAGTAAAACTGTAAATAAAAATACTAGTAAAAATAAATATATAGCTAGCGATATAGAGAGTTGTATATATAGAAACGTGTTAAGAAACTATTTGTGTCTAGAAATATATCTTTTACCACATATCCAAAAATATGATTCCACCAAATTTTAGTTTAAGCTGAAATTACTATTATCATTAGCTATTTTGTGTGTGTGTGTGTGTGTGTGTGTGTGTGTGTGTGTTTAGAACTGTGCCAAACCCTAATAAAAATCCGAGAAAGGTCATTGTTTTCATTTCTATCCCTATACTTATCTATTTATTTCTTAATTTATTCAATTCGTGCATATAAGTAAACAGTGAATAAATCCATATGGAAAAGATCATGTAACTACGGTTTATGAAAAGATTTGTACCGTATTTCAAAAGCAAAAATAATATTACCGGTAATAATAATAATAATAATAATATTCACACCGCCCTGGGATCGAACCTACTGTATGCAAGAGCTAATATAATAATAATAATAATAATAATAATAATAATGAGATGATAATGAGGTCACAACAATAAGAAATACCGATATATAATAATGATAATAACCATCCATTCATCCATCAATCATCCAATCCTACGTTGTCCCAAGTGGAGTATAGGAACCCAGGGCTCCACTGTCCTTAACCCCACCTTCCCTCTCCCCTCCTCGTTAGCTCTACCTTCTCTATCTACGGTAACAAGTAGATAGATACATAGACAGATAGATAGACAGATACACTGATACACATATATCTAAATAATGCAGTCATATTGTGTGTGTGTGTGTGTGTGTGTGTGTGTGTGTGTGTGTGTGTGTGTGTGCTTAACCAACATTTTTTTTTTCAATATCATTATCGAAAAATTATCAAGAAACAAGTCAGATTCCTTGTCTCTCTTTCTCTAATCCTACACCTCCATGCAGTCAATTTAGAATTTAAACAATGTTAATATACCGTTCTCTCTCTCTCTCTCTCTCTCTCTCTCTCTCTCTCTAATCTTACACCTCACTGCCGTCACTTCAAAACTTAAAAAGAAAGCGTTATTTACCGTCATTCATATATTCCTATCTAATTATTTCCAAGACAATATCAATATGGTATCAAACAGGAAGAGCCGTATTCTAAGTGGTGCAGGAGGCCGTAACACCTTTTCTAAAGCGATTTATTTTGACTTCTTAATCACTCATATGCATTATTTTTTCGGTATCTTTAAATGTTCAGATAGTTTACATCAATTACATACAACACCGAATTGTACAGGGAATGTGTATAGGCTAAGTCGGTAGGAAAATTGTGTTACGAATACCAGAAGATACTGAACTGCCAGGAAATATACAAAATAAATAAGGAAAAATGTTATAAATACGTGAGGATACTGAGGTGCAATACACAAAATATATAAATCGCTAAGGAAAGCGTGTTAAGTACTAGATCCCCAGGGCCAGATAGAATACAACCTTAATAATAATAATAATAATAATAACACTCACCGGCCCTGAAGCTGAGTTAAGTTTAGATGGGTCAAATATATAGTACTTTCACCTTTACTTGGCTCATATTTCTTATTTTCGTCCCTTTTCACATTACATCGGTCACAAATACTACTTGGCTCATATTTTAGTCCCCTTTCCACTATATAACGTTCACAAAAGCACATTACCTAGTTCAAATATTCCTTTTTCAAAATATATCGGTCACAAACACATTACTTGGCTCAGATATTCGTCCCTTTTTCATTATATATCGGTCACAATGAAACACTAGTCTCAGATTTTTCTTTTTCATTATATATCGTTCACAAAAGCACCTTACCTGCCTCAAATTTTCCTTTTTCACATTACATCGGTCACAAACATTATTGTACTTGGCTGAGATATTCGTCCCTATTTCATTATACATCGGTCACAATGAAACGACTCATTTTCCTTTTTCACAATATATCGTTCACAAAAACAGCACATTACGTGGCTCAAATTTTCCTTTTTCAATATATATCGGTCAAAAACACATAACTTGCCTCAGATATTCGTCTTTTATTTCATTATATATCGGTCACCAGGAAACACTACTCAGATTTTCCTTTTTCACAATACCTGTACATCGTTCACAAGGCACATTACCTGGCTCAAATTTTCCTTTTTCAATATATATCGGTCAGACCCACATTACGTGTCTCAGAATTGCGTCCTTTTCCACTATATATCGGTCACACACAGATTACTTATAAGATTTTCGTCCTTTCTCACTATATATCGGTCACAAACACATCACTTGACTCAGAATTCCATCATTTTTTTTGACAACAGATCGTCATATTTAACAATCATTAGTCTACCTCAACTTCTCAAGGTAAATTACACTCATTTGAATTTAAAACTTGTGTTCATAATGTATCGTCTGGCTAACTGTAACGAGAATAAATCGGAAATAATTTGTACCTTGTATTCTTCACTAATAATTTGTATTCTGTATTCTCCACTGTACCTTTCACTAATTTGTATTTTGTATTCTTCACTGTATTCTTCACTAATTTGTATCTTGTATTCTTCTACTGTATTCTTCACTACCGGTAATTTGTATCCTGTATTTTTCACTATATTCTTCACTAATTTGTATCTTGTATTTTCTACTGTATTTCACTAATTTGTATATTGTATTCTCCACTGTATCACTAATTTGTATTTTGTATTCTCCAGTGTAACCTTCACTAATTTGTATTTTGTATTTTCCACTGTATTCTTCACTAATTTATATTTTGTATTTTCCATTGTATTCTTCACTTTGTATCGCATTCTCTACTGTATCCTTTACTAATTTGTATTTTGTATTTTTCACAGTAACCTTCACTACCGGGAATTTGTATCTTGTATTTTCCACTGTATTCTTCACTAATTTGTATTCTTCTACTGTATCCTTCACTAATTTGTATTTTGTATTCTCCACAGTAACCTTCACTAATTTGTATTTTGTATTTTCCATTATCTTTCACTAATTTGTATTTTGTATTTTCCACTGTATCCTTCACTAATTTGTATTTTGTATTCTCCACTATCCTTCACTAATTTGTATCCTGTATTCTCCACAGTAACCTTCGCTAATTTGTCTTTTGTATTCTCCACTATCCTTCACTAATTTGTATCCTGTATTTTCCACTGTATTCTTCACTAATTTGTATTCTTCTACTGTATCCTTCACTAATTTGTATTCTGTATTCACTATCCTTCAATAATTTATTTAGTATTCACTGTATCTTTCACTAATTTGTATCTTGTATTCTCCACTGTATTCTTCACTAATTTGAATTCTTCTACTGTATCCTTCACTAATTTGTATTTTGTATTCTCCACTACCATTCACTAATTTGTACCCTGTATTTTCCACTGTATTCTTCACTACTTTGTATCGTATTCTCTACTGTATCCTTCACTAATTTGTATTTTGTATTCTCCACTATCATTCACTAATTTGTATCTTGTATTCTCCACTGTATTCTTCACTAATTTGTATTTTGTATTCTCCACTGTCATTCACTAATTTGTATCTTGTATTCTCCACTACCATTCACTAATTTGTATCCTGTATTTTCCACTGTATTCTTCACTATTTTGTATCGTATTCTCTACTGTATCCCTCACTAATTTGTATCCTGTATTTTCCACTGTATCCTTCACTCTTTGGGTTTGATTTTGAAATGTGCTATGGCTGAGAAATTTTTGTAATAATTTCTACTGTAATTTTGACGTTACCCTGGTTTTATTTTGAATCTGTAAGTTAACTGATTTTTTTTGCAGTATTTTGTAATGTGTAGTAATTTTTTTTTTCAATTATATTCTAATGTTAACTTCTTTTGGTAACTTTTTTTTTATTTTTGGCTGTATTTTCCACTGCAGCCTTCACTCTGGTCTAATTTCGAATTGCTCTGTAGCTCCATAAATAAATATATATTCTATGGACCAGCACCGTACACACAACTTACGTTTTCCAAAGTTTGCTAACCTCACAGCACTAAAACACACCACACCACTATCAAATTCCGTTATTTCCTTATCCACCACACTTTTACACTGCGATAGAGCCTTTGTAAGCTTACGTACACGTGACTGACGCTCAATGGAAGACAAAGAGGAGTCAAAATCCGCCAAAACAGTGAAAAGGGGAAGAATGTCACACGCAGACGAGCGCGCGCATCCGCCCCCTTCGAAAGAAAACTCGCGACTGGTTGACCATCCCCGATTCTTGTTGGTAAATATGGCGTTTTTGAACATCTCCCTTTTTGGTTTATTATCGCATACGGCACATTAGTATTCTATTGTAGGAAACTGATGCAAACTATATCGCTATTAAGAAAGTGATAATGGCATATTAAGCAAACAAAAGGTACAATATGCAAAATTAAGGGAAAACAGTCCATAACCAAATATCCAGGCAACGAGACTGGACCAAACGACGGTTTTCGTTTTTGAATTTCAACTGCATCGATTTATTTCGCATATTATACTTTATCATTCCTCTGTACGTTATTTATATCGTTCTTCTATCGACATAGATTACTTAAATAGCGCACAAAAATACATTAACCTCCCAAATGTAGGAGAAAACTGATAAAGAAATGTTGCCAACCTTCCGAAATGCACAACTCTCGCCTTTTTCTGCAATTTATTTCGTTATTATACGGGCATACGTTTCATAAATAGCATACAAGAATCTACAAATGTTACTGATACAGAAATAAACTGACAATAGAGAGATGTTATAGTTCTTGCACCATAATTTGGCGATTTTTGTCCTTCTGCGGCTTCTTTTACGTAGCTCAGTGGTACAAAAAGGCAATGCTACGGCTCTACATCCTTTCCGTAGCACTTCTTCGTGACTATCATCATATTCTGGGGCTAATATATTGTTCCAAACTTGCATTCAAGATGGGATGATGGAATTTTTTAGGTCAAATTAGAGTAAAAAGGGTAAATTTAAGCCTTCTAACCAGACAAAACATGGTTCCAATACTCTCTCCCCTTTGCCGCTCTCTGATTGGCTATGGTAGGGGGCTCGGTCACGCGCTGCTTCCTGATTGGCTGGCTTCTTGGTAATGTAGGAGGCTTTCTAGGTACCTCTTCCTTAGCGATTTATTTTGCATTTAAAATTTTCTTAGCTATTTATTTGGTATTTTACACCTCCTTGGCGATTTATTTGGTATTTTACGCCTCCTCCTTAGCGATTTATTTAGTATTTTACACCTCTTCTTTAGTAATTTATTTTACATTTAACACCTTCTTAGCGATTTATTTTGCATATTACCCCACTTCCATCCTCCTGTATCGTATAGTTTTGGTGCAAGCTTTGTTGACATTAAAATGATATAAGGCAATGGAATGTTTAAAGTGTAGTATGCAAACTAAATCACTCCGGAATAAGTGCTACGTACTCTCTTATACCACCATGAATACAACCTCGAGCTTTACAAAATTAGCACTTTACAGGAAATAATATACAACTAACACTAATATTAATACCACCGCCACCATAACCACTACTATTACTACTACTACTACTACTACTGCTGCTACTACTACTATTACTACTATTACTGCTGCTGCTACTACTACTATTACTACTACTACTGCTGCTACTACTACTATTACTACTACTACGATTACTACTACTACTGGTGATGCTGCTGCTGCGTCCTCGTACTATATTAATAAAAATACTAAAAAGAAAGATAAATAAGAAAGAGCAAAAACGCACTAAAATTGAGAGAGAGAGAGAGAGAGAGAGAGGAGGGGGAAACTGGAGATAAGGGATGAGACAGACAGACGGACAGACAGATAGTGGTGGGAGAAAGAGGACAGGGTTATTTTGAAGCGGAGAGAGAGAGAGAGTTAGAGCTAGTTTACATGTTTAAATTGGTTCCACTTAAAATGATCCAGGGTTGATATCGTGTGGAATTTCGTCTGGTTGTGTGTGTGTGTGTGTGTGTGTGTGTGTGTGTGTGTGTGTGAGAGAGAGAGAGAGAGAGAGAGAGGTGTCCATCTTGGGTACTCGT
This sequence comes from Coenobita brevimanus, assembly GCF_032717465.1. Classification (NCBI taxonomy): domain Eukaryota; kingdom Metazoa; phylum Arthropoda; class Malacostraca; order Decapoda; family Coenobitidae; genus Coenobita; species Coenobita brevimanus. The sequence goes on from NC_137009.1 coordinate 37,468,996, forward strand.
GGCTTGCTATATAACATTCCTAAGACATTCTGGGTCACCCCTGGACAGGCCTGGGGGAAGTTTTTATTGCTGAGAGAGAGAGAGAGAGAGAGAGAGAGAGAGAGAGAGAGAGAGAGAGAGAGAGAGAGAGAGAGAATTATTATTGCAACTGAGACACACAGACAGACAGACAGATAGATAAATTGAGAGACAGACAGACAGAGAGATAAATTGAGAGAGAGACAGACAAACAGACAGATATAGCAGACTGAGACAAACAGATAGGCAGAGAGAGAGAGAGAGAGAGAGAGAGAGAGAGAGAGAGAAAGAGAGAGAGAGAGGGATATGAGGTATGATAATGGGGATGGTGGGATGATTGACAAAGTTGAGAGACAGACAGACAGACAGACAGACAGAGACAGACAGACAGGATGAGAGCCAGCCATACATAAACACACAATAAAGGTGGAAGAAATAAGGAAAAGAAATAACTGCACCTAACATTTAATTCCATTCTTTATTTTTAGCCATTTTTTATTATTATTAGTCAGTTTAATTTCAGTCTAACTTCAGTAATAATTCAGTAATAAGCCAAATTTATAGACATTTTTTCAATAAGCCAAATTCAATAGACATTTTTTTCAGTTAGCCAAAATTTATAGACTTTTCAATAAGCCAGATTCAGCAGACATTTTTTCAATAAGCTTAATTTTAATCATATTTTTGCACATCAATAATTTTCAGTAATTGTTCAAACCTAATTCCACCAACTATCATTTCAGCCATTTTTCAGCCATTTTTTCAGCCATTTATAGTAATTTTCAGCCTTTTTTGAGTCATTTTTAGCAACTTCCAGCCATTATAGCTATTTTTCAGCCATTTTTCAGTTCTTCAGTAATTTTTCAGCCATTTCAAGCAATTTTTCCTAATTTTTACAATTATTATGTTTATTCCGGTCATTTGCAACAAATTTCAGCCATTTTAAGCCATTCTCAGCTAGTTTAAGCCATATTTCAGTAATTTTCAGATATTCTTTTTCAATTTTAAGCTATTTTCAGCCATTTTTAGCAATTTCCAGCAATGTTTCATGAATTTTCGGTAGAGAGGTGGCCTGCAGTTCTACAGGACCCAGGTTCAAATCCCCGCTGGGGCAGGGAACAGTTTAAGGATTTGAATTTCATACAAAGCAGACTTTACTGATCTACCAGAAGACCCGCCGACATGTCATATAAATACCCCCGCTAATACCAATACACCAGTCCTGTATGAGACAGCCCTAGCATGTATTCAACATAGACGGTGGGTGTTAGTGCCATAAAAATACCCCCGCTAATACCAATAC
>NC_137009.1:37475316-37480316 GCF_032717465.1 Coenobita brevimanus
ACCCTCCACCCTCTCTCCCTCCCATCCTCACTCTCCCTCTCTCTTACCTTCACCAAGACCCCCAGTTCCTTCGTCACATCTTGCAGCTTAAACACAACATAACACTCCTGCCAATCGAAGGGGTACAACTTGAGTTCGAAGTGGCACTTGAAGGTTAACGTCTCCTCCTTCTGCATGATCAAGTAGTTGGAATCGCCTCCGTATACGATATCTTGAAGGAAATTGATAAGGAGTGCATCAGAAAGTCGATAAGTCATATATTAGAGTACCGTATGTGACAGATTTTAGCCTTGAAAGCAGTAATAAGTGAGCATGGAGGTGAAAAAGTTACTACATGACAGTACTGTGATACCAACTCTAACGTATGGAAGTGAAGCCTGGACGTTGTTGGAGGGACACAAGTCAGGAGTGAAAGCAGTGGAAATCAGTTATTTGAGAGGAGCCTGTGGAGTTACATGGAGAGACAGACTGACAAATGAGGAAGTGAAGGAGCGTTGTGGTGTGGATGTGGATGTGATAGGAAGCGTTAGGAGAAACACACTGAGGTGGTTTGGCCATGTGGAGAGGATGGAGAGTGAGAGACTGACGAGGAGAGTTACGTGGAGAGACAGACTGACAAATGAGGAAGTGAAGGAGCGTTGTGGTGTGGATGTGGATGTGATAGGAAGCGTTAGGAGAAACACACTGAGGTGGTTTGGCCATGTGGAGAGGATGGAGAGTGAGAGACTGACGAGGAGGGTGTATGTGAGTGAGGTGGAGGAGGGAGAGGGAGGGGGAGGCCAAGGAAGAGATGGAGGGATGGAGTGGAGAGGTATCAGAGAGGGGGGTGAGCTCTTAAGAGAGAAATTTGTAATGAAAAAAAATGTCCAATGGTATGGTCATCAGTGTGTGTGTGTGTGTGTGTGTGTGTGTGTGTAGGCATGTGTGTGTGTGTTTACCTTCTCTAATCGTAGTAACATCATCTTTACGTGTGTGTGTATGTATGTATGTGTGTGTGTGTGTGTATGTATATGTATGTATGTATGTATGTATGCGTGTGTGTGTGTGTGTGTCTGCGTATTTACCTTCTCTAATCGTGGACACATCATCCTTCAGGGGTCCACTCGCCTTTAGTACATAGCCAGCTTGGGAGTGTGTTTTCACCTGAACCGCACTCTTCGTTCCATCCTCCACATCTAGCCCAGGACTCCACACCTGCAAGAACACCGATATTCCTGTGCTTGAATATTCCACACACACACACACACACACACACACACACACACACATACACATACACACACACACACACACACACATACACATACACACACACACACACACACACACAATAAAGATGATGACAGAAGGCTTAAGAAATGAAATAATGTCTCTCTCTCTCTCTCTCTACCTACCTACCTGTCTACCTACTTATTTGTCTATCTGTCCCTCTTTATATCTATCTTTGTTTCTCTCTCTCTACCTACCTACCTATCTATCAATTTTTGTCTCTTTCTTTATATCTATCTGTTTGTCTATCTATCTATCTACGTCTCTCTCTCTCTCTCTCTTGCTCTACCTACCTATCTATCAATCTCTTTGTTTCTCTTTCTTTATATCTATCTGTTTGTCTATCTATCTCTTTTTATCTACCTCTCTCTCTCTCTTGCTCTACCTACCTGCCTACCTATCTATCAATCTTTCTCTCTTTCTTTATATCTATTTGTCTGTCTATCTATCTATCTACGTCTCTCTCTCACTCTCTACCTACCTACCTACCTATCTATCTATCTGTCTATATTAATCTGTCTATCTGTCTCTTTATATCTGTCTGTCTATCTACGCCTCTCTCTCTCTCTCTCACCTCTCTCCAATCCGTCACCTTATTGGCTCGGTAAATGGAAAGTAGGTTTGCAAATTTAAGTCTACGGTCTCTCCACTGCATCTTCTGAACCACGTCGACCGCAATCCGGAAAGACACAAGATCGAACTCCCTGACCGAGGTGATGTTGAGGGAGATGGCGATAGGGAGTGCGGAGGTCAGGGTGGGCGGGGGGAGCTTCGGGGAGTAGCCAGGGGGGACTAGAACCACATTGCAGTCCATCTCGTCGCTCTGATCAACGCAATCGATTTTGAGGTCGCAGCGGTCTTTCTTAGAGATGCAGGTACCGTCATCACAGGTGTATTCATCATCGTGACAGGAAGTTAGTAATAATTCCACCTGTAGAGGGAAGAGACATTATTATTATTATCAAGGTTGTTTATCGTTATCGTTATCATCATCATCATTTAACATCGCCACTCACGTAATCGTCTATTTACTTATCTATCTATGTACAATACCTAGGCTGCTTCCCCCAGACGGAGGGGTACCCGAGACAGGACGACACACTCCCCATTTACTTATCCACACACATACATTTATTCGTATTTACTTATATTTTTACTTGTGTTATTATATATATTTTTCTGTTTAGATGCTTACATTTTTTCCTGCGGCGAAGCTGACAGGTCTATAAATGGTATAACTGGAGATATGTTTTTTTCTCTCAAGGAAAGTTGGACAATCTGCTCTTCCAGAGGTCTGAGCGGCTTTCTTATAAAACACAAAAGTTGCTCAGCTTGAAATTTTGAGTTGATTTAACATGTCAGCTGGTTATTTAGCAATTTTCAATTCTGGCCATAACGAGGCATTTAGATAAAATAATGTCACATAGGCTATGAGTTCCAAAGGGCGAAACTTTTAAACACTGCCTGCAATAGTTTCACCACAGGTCTATGAAGGTGTGTGTGTGTGTGTGTGTGTGTGTGTGTGTGTGTGTGTGTGTGTGAGAGAGAGAGAGAGAGAGAGAGAGAAAACAGACACAGAGAAAGGCGTGGGGGGGCAGAACGCACTCACCGTCTTCTGCCTACACCTGTCACCTTCGATAACCCAGGTGTGCACCCCGACCGGAAACTGGCCAACCCACTGCGAGATCATGGTCGCCTTTAGCGTAGGATAGAGTCGGCTGCGCATCACCCACGTCTCATTATCGCTCTCCATCACCACGTGGGAGAGACCATCGAAGACCAGCTCCATCGCCTCGTTGTCCCGGAAGGAGAAGTGGCGGTCGAGTGAGGAATCCCTGCAAAGTCCACGTAGCCGCAGTTCAGGGTGGGACGTGAAATTGCAAACGACGCACGCTTGAATATCGCACGGACACGCTGCCCATTTGTACTTATCGTGAGTCACTGCCGCTATGCACTGGAATTCCTTCGTCGCCTTCCTGTACTCCCTCAAAAATTGGTACCACTTAATAGGCTCCTTGTCAGTCAGTCTAAGCCACCGCCCCGTCGTTACATCCCCACCTGCGCCTATCCAGTACAGGTGCGTCCAGATGTCGTCACACTGGTCCTTGTGCCTCACGAACTTGTCGAAGAAGAGGGCGTTGGTCACCTCGTCTTCAGGTAAAAATAGATTACCTTTGAGCTTCTTACACCAGGAGAAGGCGTGGTCAAAACTCATCTTCTGACTGAAAAAGAGGAAGAAGCCTGTGACTGTCTCTCCACATACTTCAAGCTGTGAGATGTACCGGGTCAAGGTGGGGCCCATGACCTTGAAATGACCGCTTGTTAGGTCAATGATGGGGTCACGGAGGTCATGCACATCTCGACAGTTAATCAGCTCCTTCATTTGACCTTGATTGAGAGCCAGGTCATACAGTCTCCAATCTGCTATTTCTCCATCTAAGCTCTCAAGGACGATGTGGTCGCCCTCCAGAGAGTACAACTTCTGCCCCACCACCAGCCGACCTCCTCCTTGAACCTCCAGCCTCTTTTCGGGCCCCAGCTGCTCCGGAGGTACTTTAAGGTGGACCTCGTACTCCTGGAAGAAGATGGGAGGGGTTGTTACATGTCTTGAGATGGGGAAGGATAATGCGTTGAGGTTGTGTAGGGGTGCTGGGATTATTATTTGATTATTGGTTTTTTATTATCGTTATTATTATTATTATTATTATTATTATTATTATTATTATACTGTTATTATTGTCAGCTATTATTATCACCGGTATTATCATTACTACTGTTGTTATTATTATTATTATTATTATTATTATTATCATTATTACTGTTATTATTACCATTATTAATATTATTATTATTATCATATACTAGCCATTCTGCTATTTAATTATTTTACTCACTATTGTTAGTATTACTACAACAACAACAACAATTACTACTACTACTACTACTACAATACTACTTCAGCAACAACTACCAATACTACCACTACTACCACCACCACCACCACTACTACTACTATTACAATATTACCACAACAACTACCACTCCTACCACCACCACCAACCACTACAACCACAAGCACCAATCTCCCAATCCATCCACTCACCAAATGGTCAAATATCACTCTTACCACCTAGTACTACCACCACCACCACCACTACTACTACTACTACAACAATATTACCGCAGCAACAAGGAACCCAAGGCCAGGGGCCCGCAAACCGTTCCTTCCAAGAAAAAAAAAAACAATACAAGAGAGAGCCAAATTCAAGATGCATTCATTTCGAGATGCCTGGACACACTGCGTTTGAAAGACTGGAGATCATAGGAAGTAGGAAATACAGACAGAGGGAGACAGTTCCAGAGATGACCTGCTGCATAAATGAAGGACTGGGAGTAACGGTTAACGGAGATCATAGGAAGTGGGAAATACTACTACTACTACTACTACTACTACAACCACAATCACCAACCCCCCATACCATCCACTCACCAGATGGTCAAATATCACTCTTATCAGCCTAGCCTCGAGGTTGAGAGAGACACATATATGCTGCCACGTAAACATTCTCAGATCAAACTTAAATGACTCTGACACAAGCCCTCCACAACACTGCACATGCATGTCTTTCTTCTTTGGCACCAGCTCTGGAGGAGATGGAGGAGGAGGATGAGAGGAGGAGGAGGAGGATGAGAGAAGGAGGAGGAGGAGGAGGAGGAGGAGAAGGTGAAGA
>NC_137009.1:37485316-37490316 GCF_032717465.1 Coenobita brevimanus
CTTCAGTTGATGTATTTTCTGCCATCACTGGCCTCAGTACTAACAAGGCATATGGGCCTGATGGAGTCCCTCCTGTTGTTCTCAAGAACTGTGCTTCTGTGCTTACACCCTGCCTAGGTAAACTCTTTCGCCTTTGTCTGTCAACTTGTACCTTCCTTCTTGCTGGAAGTTTGCTCTCATTCAGCCAGTCCCAAAGAAGGGTGACCACTCCCAACCCTCCAACTATCGTCCAATTGCTTTAACGTCCTGTATTTCAAAAGTTTTCGAGTCAATTCTTAATAGAAAAATTTTAAGGCATCTTTCCTATCACAACCTTCTTTCCGATCGTCAGTATGGGTTCCGTCAGGGACGCTCCACTGGCGATCTTCTCACCTACCTTTCAGACTCCTGGTCATCCTCCTTTCGGGACTTTGGCAAAAGCTTTGCCATTGCACTTGACATCTCAAAGGCTTTCGATCGAGTCTGGCATAAATCTTTAATTTCCAAACTGCCCTCCTACGGTTTCTATCCTTCTATCTGTGCCTTCATCGCTAGCTTCCTTTCTGGTCGTTCTATAGCCGCTGTTGTAGACGGCCATCGTTCTTCTCCTAGATCTATCAACAGTGGTGTTCCTCAGGGCTCTGTCCTATCACCAACTCTCTTCCTTTTATTCATCAATGATCTTCTAAGCTGTACATCTAACCCTATCCACTCATACGCTGATGACTCCACCCTTCACCTTTCCATTCGGTTCCCGCAACGCCCATCTCAACAGTTACTTCAAGAAACAAGGGAGGAGGCTATGGCACACCTAATGTCTGACTTGGCTCGTATCGTTGACTGGGGTAAAAATAATATGGTTGTCTTTAATGCATCTAAGACTCAGTTCTTACACCTATCAACCCGACAGAATCTTCCACAGGTATACCCATTAATGTTTAATAATATTCAGCTTAATCCTGCATCATCCTTGAACATGCTTGGGGTTTCATTTACTCAGGACTTATCTTGGAAAGATCATATTACATCTCTTGTAAAATCTGCTTCCAAGAGATTGGGTGTGCTAAGCCGACTCCGCTCTTTCTTTACCCCTGCACAATTGTTGACTCTATACAGAGGTTTTATCCGCCCCTGTGTGGAGTACAACTCTCATGTGTGGGGAGGCTCCCCACATACAGCTCTTCTCAATAGGGTGGAGTCAAAGGCTTTTCGTCTCATTAACTCTCCTCCTCTTACTGACTCCCTTCAACCTCTGTCTCTTCGCCGCACTGTTGCATCTTTATCTCTTTCTATCGCTACTTTAATGGTCACTGCTCCTCTGAACTGTCTGCTTGCATTCCTCCACCTCTACGACGGGCGCGTAGCACCCGTCTGGCAGCAAACTCTCATCCCTTTTCTGTCCAACTCTCTAATGCAAGAGTTAACCGTTACTCCCAGTCTTTCATTTATGCAACAGGTCAGCTCTGGAACTGTCTCCCTCTGTCTGTATTTCCTGCTGCCTATGATCTCCAGTCTTTCAAACGCAGTGTGTCCAGGCATCTCAAAATGATCGGATCTTGAATTTGGCTCTCTATTGTATTTTGTTTTTCTCTTGGAAGGAGCTGTTACTGCGGGCCATGGCCTTTGGTTCCTTCTTCCTCGCATAAAAAAAAAAAAAAAAACACTCCTGTTTCCTTTCTTCCATCCTACCTTCATTCTCTCTCTCTCTCTCTCTCTCTCTCTCTCTTTCACACACACACACACACACTTCTGTTTCCTTTCTTTCCTTCCTTCCTTCCATCTTTCCTTCTCTCTCTCTCTCTCTCTCTCTCTCTCTCTCTCCCGCATCCCTTCTTTCCTTCCTTCCATCCTTCCTTCATTTTCTTCCCCTCCCTCTCTCTCTCTCTCCCTCTCTCCTTCCTTCCATCCTTCTTTCATTTCTCGTCTCTCTCTCTCTCTCTCTATAACAAGCAAAAATGAGGACAATAATGGATAGTCCGAAAATAAATCGCTTAGGAAGAGGTGTTAGGGGTCTCCTTACCCGACGAGAAGTCGTGTCTCGTTCGCAAAAATTAAATCTCGTTCGCAAAAATTAGATGTCTTGTTCGCAAAGTTAAAGGTCTCGTTCGCTAAAGTTAAAGGTCTCGTTCGCAGGAGTTACATGTCTCGTTCGCAAAAGTTAAATGTCTCGTTCGCAAAAGTTAAATGTCTCGTTCGCTAAAGTTAAATGTCTCGTTCGCAAAAGTTAAATGTCTCGTTCGCTAAAGTTAAATGTCTCGTTCGCTAAAGTTAAATGTCTCGTTCGCAAAAGTTAAATGTCTCGTTCGCTAAAGTTAAATGTCTCGTTCGCAAAAGTTAAATGTCTCGTTCGCAGGAGTTAAATGTCTCGTTCTCAAAAGTTAAATGTCTCGTTCGCAAAAGTTAAATGTCTCGTTCGCAGGAGTTAAATGTCTCGTTCGCAAAAGTTAAATATCTCGTTCGCAGGAGTTAAATGTCTCGTTCGCAAAAGTTAAATGTCTCGTTCGCAGGAGTTAAATGTCTCGTTCGCAAAAGTTAAATGTCTCGTTCGCTAAAGTTACATGTCTCGTTCGCTAAAGTTAAATGTCTCGTTCGCAAATGTTAAATGTCTCGTTCGCATAAGGAATTCGTCTCTTCGATCGTGCCAAACTTTCTTCGTGTTTTCTTATTGATTTAAACTTTGTCTTCATGTAAACTTGAGGAAATGCCAAGGAGATGACATATTCCCTAGAGGAGGAGGAGGAGGAGGAGGAGGAGGAGGAGGAGGAGGAGGAGGAGAATATGATAATGATGAATATGAAGAAGAATAAGAGAAGGTGGAGGAGGAGGAGAGGAAGGAAGGAAGGAAGGAAGGAGGAGGAGGAGGAGGAGGAGGAGGAGGAGGAGGAGGAGGAGGAGGAGGAGGAGGAGGAGAACAACAACAAGAAACGAAAAAGAAGAACAAGAAAACGAAGATGAAAGACAGAGAAGACGAAGATGAAGAAGGTGTGTGTGTGTGTGTGTGTGTGTGTGTGTGTGTGTGTGTGTGTGTGTGTGTGTGTGTGTGTGTGTGTGTGAGACAGAGACAGAGACAGACAGACAGAGAGAATGTGTGTGTATGTATGTATGTGTGTGTGTGTGTGTGTGTGTGTGTGTGTGAGAGAGAGAAAGAGAGAGAGAGAGAGAATGTGTGTATGTATGTATGTGTATGTGTGTGTGTGTGTGTGTGTTTATGTATGTATGTATGTGTGTGTATATGTACGTGTGTATGCCTATGTAAACTTCATCCCAGGTTTACACAAGTGTCACCTACATAAGCCCATTTTCTATCACCTCACGCAACGCTATAATACCGATAAAGAAAATGGATAAGCACAGTAAATAGAAATAAATAATAATATACAGAAATAAATAATAATATCCAGAAATAAATAATAATATCCAGAAATAAATAATAATATACATAAATAATAATTTCTTTGGTACGGTTGCTATATGTCTGTCTATCTATTTATCTGTCTATATTTCTGTTTATCTATCTATTTCTATGTATCTATCCGCCCTATATATTCTTCTATCTATTGCCTATCTTTCTATCTAACTATCTGCCTGTCTCCGTCTCTTTCAATATGGATTTACCTCTCTCTTGTATATATAATTGGCTGTCTAATCTATGTAACAAAATATAAATTAAAAAATAAATCTGTTCCTGTGTAATAAGCACTATTTCCTGATTTGTTTTGCTCCAGATCTATAGAGAACATATATCATTCTAAAACTCCCCTTTTGTAAACAGGAGAATGATTTTGTTATATTTACTAATCATCTGCAGAAAGAATGAGTGGCTTTGTCTTTTTTCCTTCGTGACGCGCCGAAAGAAAATATATAAATACTAAAAGTGACATGTAACACTATTGAACACACAATGAATGAAATCACAGAAGCCTGGAATCGAACATTTCCATTTGCGATTGTATAGTAGATCACTTGCACGGACCTGACCCCCAAATCAGTCCCCCATCATGCTCACGTTATACTCTCCTTGGCATCTCCTCTCAAAGTCCATTATATCTTGATAGAAGCGTTCCCCTCGCTCTTCAGAATATGCACCCATGTTGTCCCTGAGTTCACCAGGATGGGAATAAGGCATATGAATCCTGAGTGACATTCTACAGCTCGTGGCGCCGTAGTTCTTGATGAGGTTGTCAAGCAGCTCCCACATGGCGCCGTAGTTCTTCATGAGGTTGTCAATCAGCTCCACATGGCGCCGCAGTTCTTTATGAGGTTGTCAAGCAGCTCCACATGGCGCCGTAGTTCTTGATGAGGTTGTCAATCAGCTCCACATGGCGCCGGAGTTCTTGATGAGGTTGTCAAGCAGCTCCACATGGCGCCGTAGTTCTTGATGAGGTTGTCACTCAGCTCCACATGGCGCCGTAGTTCTTCATGGGGTTGTCAATCAGCTCCACATGGCGCCGCAGTTCTTTATGAGGTTGTCAATCAGCTCCACATGGCGCCGCAGTTCTTTATGAGGTTGTCACTCAGCTCCACATGGCGCCGTAGTTCTTTATGAGGTGGTCAAGCAGCTCCACATCGAATACCGCGAACCACTGCTGTCAGGCTCTCCCAGGTCACCTTCTCCACTTTCGAAAGCCTGTTGGGAAAAATCCTTGCACTCCAGGATCTTCTTAACCTGTGGACCGACGAAAATACCGGCTTAAAGGGCGACTTGGAGGCGATTTGTTTGTGGCCACCCCAAACGGGATTGAGGCGTCTGGCAATAGATAGATAGATAGAATAGATTTTCGCCTCCGATAGCAGGGGAAGAAATTTCGTAGGTACTGAAATGCCGCCGACCGCTTGTCCAGAGTCGTGACAAATTGTATCATGAGGCCCAGTTTGATGTGTAAGGATGGCATCAGTACTTTTCTAGGGTCCACAAGTGGCTCCCATTTCACGTTGTCAAAATATTGCCTTATAAGCGTCACACATCTTGACAGTTGCTTCAACAGAATATTTCTCCTTTCTCGTTTTAGTAAGCTGACCAC
>NC_137009.1:37492816-37497816 GCF_032717465.1 Coenobita brevimanus
TCCCATACGGGGTGGCCACAAACAAATCCCCTCCTCATCGCCCTGTCCCCTGCCATTTCACTGCCCTGCTCCCAATTCACACCCCTCTCTCTCATATACCTCTCCACTCCATCCCTCCATCTCATCCTTGGCCTCCCCCTCCTCCCTCTCTCCCCCTCCACCTCACTCACATACACTCTCCTCGTCAGTCTCTCACTCTCCATCCTCTCCTCATGGCCAAACCACCTCAGTGTGTTTCTCCTAACGCTTCCTATCACATCCACATCCACACCACAACGCTCCTTCACTTCCACATTTGTTCCTATCACATCTACATCCACACCACAACGCTCCTTCACTTCCTCATTTGTTCCTATCACATCCACATCCACACCACAACGCTCCTTCACTTCCTCATTCGTTCCTATCACATCCACATCCACACCACAACGCTCCTTCACTTCCACATTTGTTCCTATCACATCCATATCCACACCACAACGCTCCTTCACTTCCTCATTTGTTCCTATCACATCTACATCCACACCACAACGCTCCTTCACTTCCTCATTTGTTCCTATCACATCTACATCCACGCCACAACGCTCCTTCACTTCCTCATTTGTCTCTTCATCACACAAAATTAGTTGATACGCGTCATGACCAACTGCCAGCGTTATGCCCACACAAACCCTCTCTCCAAGGACTTTAGCTACGTAAATTACCTAACGTTTCATCACTGCAGACTCTCGTACTTGTATATAAAGCGACTCACACCAAAAAGTATCGGGGAAAAAAAAAATCGCTCAGTTTCTAGTAGCAATCGTCCGAAGCAAGTTGAGACACCTGACGATGGATTCCGGAAACTGCACGATATTCTTCCCCATGCTGATAAACTTACTCTCTCAAGGATGCTATACATGGATTCTTTGCGACATTTTCTAGTGCGTATTATGTGCATAGCGAAGTGATTACAGACAAATCTATCTCTCTATCTATTGCCAGATGTCTTAATCCCATACGGGGTGGCCACAAACAAAATCGCCTCCATATCGCCCTGTCCCCCGCCATTTCGCTGTCCTGCTCCCAGCTCACACTCCCCTCTCTCATATACCTCTCCACTCCATCCCTCCATCTCATCCTTGGCCTCCTCCTCCCTCTCTCCCACTCCACCTCACTCACATACACTCTCCTCATCAGTCTCTCACTCTCCATCCTCTCCACATGGCCAAACCACCTCAGTGTGTTTCTCCTAACGCTTCCTATCACATCCACACCACAACGCTCCTTCACATCCTCATTCGCCAGTCTGTCTCTCCACGTAACTCTCTTCGTCAGTCTCTCACTCTCCATTCTCTCCATATGGCCCAATCACCCAGTGTGTTTCTCCTAACGCTTCCTATCACATCCACATCCACATCACAACGCTCCTTCACTTCCTCATGTGTCAGTCTGTCTCTCCACGTAACTCTCTTCGTCAGTCTCTCTCCATGCTCTCCACATGGCCAAACCACCTCAATGTCACGAGGTATAATAATCAAATCTACACATCATCTTACCCTACCTGTGCGATACGTTTGGGAGCTGACTGCGTATCTCCAAGTGACAGTTTTTTTCAGCTCATATCAAAGAACCCAGATTGTAGAAGGACAAATGATATGAGACTCCCTTTACATCGAACATCCCATGCACAGAATAGAACAATGGTTAGAGGAGGATGTCGGCACCAGCTAACAGGAGAATGAAAGTGTATTGCATTGTGTGTGTGTGTGTGTGTGTGTGTGTGTGTGTGAGAGAGAGAGAGAGAGAGAGAGAGAGAGAGAGAGAGAGTGTGTGTGTGTGTGTGTGTGTGTGTGTGTGTGTGTGTGTGTGTGTGTGTGTGTGTGTGTGTGTGTGTGTGTGTGTGTGTGTGTGTGTGTGTGTATGTGTGTGTGTGTGTGTGTGTGTGCGTGTGTGTGTTTTAAAGCCTAATATGCAACAAGGACTACTAAATAATTCTCAGTATCTTTAATTCTGTTTACATGTTCATTATTTTCTCTTGCTGCATTGTGTATAAACTGTATAATTGTGTGTATGTCTTCACTGTACACGATATGTTTGTGTATGTATATCTATGTGTGTGTGTAATGTTATGTATGTGTGTATTATTATGTATGTGTGTGTTATGTATGTGTGTACTGTTATGTATGTGTGTATTGTTATGTATGTGTGTATTGTTATGTGTGTGTACTGTTATGTATGTGTGTAATGTTATGTGTGTGTTGTTATGTATGTGTGTATCGGTATCAGTATCTCTCTCTCTCTCTCTCACGTAGCTGTCACTTTACCTTTGACTCTCTCTCTCTCTCTCTCTCTCTCTCTCTCTCTCTCTCTCTCTCTCTCTCTCTCTCACGTAGCTGTCACTTTACCTTGGACTCTCTCTCTCTCTCTCTCTCTCTCTCTCTCTCTCTCTCTCTCTCTCACGTACCTATCACTTTACCTTTGACTCTCTCTCTCTCTCTCTCTCTCTCTCTAAGCTGTGTGTGTGTGTGTGTGTGTGTGTGTGTGTGTGTGTGTGTGTGTGTGTGTGTGTACAAGGCTGTTTATGCAGGTGTGTACGTATCTGTGTACAATATTTGCCTCAAGAGAATGTGCTTACCTTGTGTGTGTGTGTGTGTGTGTGTGTGTGTGTGTGTGTGTGTGTGTGTGTGTGTGTGTGTGTGTGTGCTCGTCCAGTCCCTCCTCAGACCCCAAACGCCACACAGCAGGCGGTTTATGTCGCACCGATCAGACTCCTAGACAAATTCTGTTTCCCCCTCTCCCCGCCAGACCCGTAAGTACTAAATTAGGGAGCTGGATGGAACATTTGACGGTTCTGGTTCTGTTTTTGAGACAGCCATGGGGTTAATTGTGAACCTGATAGATAGATAGATAGATAGGTAGTTGTAGATACAGATTAATGGATTGATAGATGGACAGATAGATAGACTGATAGATGGGTAGATAGACAGATGGATAGATAGACAGTTATAGATCTTGATAGATGGGTAGATAGATAGATTGATAGATGGATAGATAGACAGATAGATAGATAGGCAGTTCTAGATGTGGATAGATAGATAGACAGACAGACATACAGATAGACATATATAGTTATAGATAGATAGATGGAGAGATATAGTTATAGATAGACAGATAGATAGATAGATAGTTGGGCAGAGACAGTTACAGATGTAGACAGATAGATAGATAGATAGATAGATGGGTAGATGGATGGACAGTTACATGAGCAGACAGACAGGCAGATAGACATTGTTAGACAGATAGATAAACAGATAGACACAAATAGATATACATATGTTCCAATTATTCTTCCCCTAACTCCACCCTTCCTATTTCCAGATCTCAGCGCTATTTCCCCGGAGACAGATAGACAGATAGATACAAAGACAGACGCAGATAGATAAACAGATAGATAAATTATTCTCTTCCTAACTCCACCCTTCCTATTTCCAGATCTCAGCGCTATTTCCCGGGATAGATAGACAGATAGATAGAGAGACGGGTAGACAGACTGATAGACAGACACAAAGACTCAGATAGATAAATTATTCTCCTCCTAACGCCACCCTTCCTATTTCCAGATCTCAGCGCTATTTCCGGGGAGCACACCGAAATATCGCTACCCTGAGAAATAGCCAGAGAAATATTCACTACAGACTGTCCAAAAAAATTCATCTCTGGAGTCAAGAAATAGCTGGAAATAACTGGAAATATCTGGAAATCTGAGAAATACCTGGAAATGATTGAGAATAACTGAGAAATATCTGGAAATAATTTGGAAGTATCTGGAAGTATCTGGAAGTATCTGAGAAATATCTGGAAATACCTGGAAATATTTTGGAAGTATCTGGAAATAGCCTGGAAATATCTGGGAAATATCTGGAAATATCTGGAAATATCTGGGAAATACCTGGAAATATTTTGGAAGTATCTGAGAAATATCTGGAAATACCTGGAAATATTTTGGAAGTATCTGGAAATATCTGGGAAATATCCGGGAATACCTGGGAAATACCTGGAAATATCTGGGAAATATCCGGGAATATCTGGAAATATCTGGGAAATACCTGGAAATATTTTGGAAGTATCCGGAAATATCTGAGAAATATCTTAAAGTATCTGGAAATATCTGGGAAATAGCTGAGAAATAGCTGGAAATATCTGAGAAATATTTTGGAAGTATCTGGGAAATACCTGGAAATATCTGGAAAATATCTGAGAAATATCTTAAAATATCTGGAAATATCTTAAAATATCTGGTGCTAGTCACGAAGAAGTGCTATGGAAAAGATATAGGATGCTAGTCACGAAGAAGTGCTATGGGAACGATATAGGATGCTAGTCACGAAGAAGTGCTATGGACACGATATAGCATGCTAGTCACGAAGAAGTGCTATGGAAACGATATGGGATGCTAGTCACGGAGAAGTGCTATGAAAAAGATATAGAGATGCTAGTCACGAAGAAGTGCTATGGAAACGATATAGGAGTCACGAAGAAGTGCTATGAAAAAGATATGGGATGCTAGTCACGAAGAAGTGCTATGGAAAGGAGCCTCACTAATATTCGATCACTAGGCTGGACGAAACGAGCTGAAAAAAGACGAAAATCTGGGCCAAGTTGAGATGAACGACTTATATCATCGCTATATCGCCAGAAATAATGGTTCGGAAATAAGTCGGAAATAGAAGCGGAAAAATATGGTGCGGCTGGATGTTTTATTGAGTGAGTATTGATGAAGGTATTTCAATAATAATAATAATAGTAATGATAATAATAATAATAATAATAATAATAGATAATATAACAACAATAGTAATAATAGTAGTAGTAGTAGTAGTAGTAGTAATAATAATAATAATAATAATAATAATAAAAATAATAGTAATAATAATAATAATAATGATAATAATAACAATAATAATAATAATAATAATAGTAATAATAATAATGATGATAATAATAAGAAGAAGTAGGAG
>NC_137009.1:37502816-37535552 GCF_032717465.1 Coenobita brevimanus
CCACACCACACAATATCACCCTACCACACCACAACACACAATATCACCCTACCACACCACACCACACAATATCACCCTACCATACCACAACACACAATATCACCCTACCGCACCACAACACACAATATCACCCTACCATACCACAACACACAATATCACCCTACCATACCACACCACACCATACAATATCACCCTACCACACCACACCACACACAATATCACCCTACCATACCACACCACACCACACAATATCACCCTACCACACCACACCACACAATATCACCCTACCACACCACACCACACAATATCACCCTCCCACACCACACCACACAATATCACCCTACCACACCACACCACACAATATCACCCTACCACACCACAACACACAATATCACCCTACCGCACCACACCACACAATATCACCCTACCATACCACACCACACCACACAATATCACCCTCCCATACCACACCACACCACACAATATCACCCTCCCATACCACACCACACCACACAATATCACCCTCCCATACCACACCACACCACACAATATCACCCTCCCATACCACACCACACCACACAATATCACCCTACCGCACCACACCACACAATATCACCCTCCCATACCACACCACACCACACAATATCACCATACCACACCACAACACAAAATCACCCTCCACCACACCACACACAATATCACCCTACCACACCACACCACACAATATCACCCTACCACACCACACCACACAATATCACCCTACCACACCACACCACACAATATCACCCTACCACACCACACCACACAATATCACCCTACCACACCACAACACACAATATCACCCTACCACACCACACCACACAATATCACCCTACCGCACCACAACACACAATATCACCCTCCCATACCACACCACACCACACAATATCACCCTCCCACACCACAACACACAATATCACCCTCCCATACCACACCATACAATATCACCCTACCACACCACACCATACAATATCACCCTACCACACCACACCACACAATATCACCCTCCCACACCACACCACACCACACAATATCACCCTACCACACCACACCACACAATATCACCCTCCCATACCACACCACACCACACAATATCACCCTACCGCACCACAACACACAATATCACCCTCCCATACCACACCACACCACACAATATCACCCTACCACACCACACCATACAATATCACCCTACCACACCACACCATACAATATCACCCTACCACACCACAACACACAATATCACCCTCCCACACCACACCACACCACACAATATCACCCTACCATACCACACCACACAATATCACCCTACCATACCACACCACACCACACAATATCACCCTACCGCACCACAACACACAATATCACCCTACCATACCACACCACACCACACAATATCACCCTCCCACACCACACCACACAATATCACCCTCCCATACCACACCACACCACACAATATCACCCTCCCATACCACACCACAACACACAATATCACCCTACCATACCACACCACACCACACAATATCACCCTACCACACCACACCACACAATATCACCCTACCACACCACACCACACAATATCACCCTCCCATACCACACCACACAATATCACCCTACCACACCACACCACACAATATCACCCTACCACACCACACCACACAATATCACCCTACCCCACCACACCACACAATATCACCCTACCGCACCACACCACACAATATCACCCTCCCATACCACACCACACCACACAATATCACCCTCCCACACCACACCACACAATATCACCCTACCACACCACACCACACAATATCACCCTCCCACACCACACCATACAATATCACCCTACCACACCACACCATACAATATCACCCTACCACACCACAACACACAATATCACCCTACCACACCACACCACACAATATCACCCTACCACACCACAACACACAATATCACCCTACCACACCACACCACACCACACAATATCACCCTACCACACCACACCACACAATATCACCCTACCACACCACACCACACAATATCACCCTACCACACCACAACACACAATATCACCCTACCACACCACACCACACCACACAATATCACCCTACCACACCACAACACACAATATCACCCTCCACACCACACCACACAATATCACCTACACCACACACAATATCACCCTACCACACCACACCACACAATATCACCCTACCTATCACCACCACACCACACCACACACACATACAATATCACCCTACCACACACACACAACCACACCACACCATACAATATCACCCTACAACACCACACCACACCACACCACCACCACCACACAATATCACCTACACACACCACACCACAACACCCACACAATATCACCCTACCACACACACAATATCACCACACCAATACAATATCACCTACCACCCACACCACACCACACAATATCACCTCACCACACCACACCACACAATATCACCCTACCACACCACAACACACAATATCACCCTACCACACCACAACACACAATATCACCCTACCACACCACACCACACAATATCACCCTACCACACCACACCACACAATATCACCCTACCACACCACAACACACAATATCACCCTACCACACCACAACACACAATATCACCCTACCACACCACAACACACAATATCACCCTACCACACCACAACACACAATATCACCCTACCACACCACAACACACAATATCACCCTACCACACCACAACACACAATATCACCCTACCACACCACACCACACCACACAATATCACCCTACCACACCACAACACACAATATCACCCTACCACACCACAACACACAATATCACCCTACCACACCACAACACACCAGATCACCCTACCACACCACACCACACCACACAATATCACCCTACCACACCACAACACACAATATCACCCTACCACACCACACCACACCACACAATATCACCCTACCACACCACAACACACAATATCACCCTACCACACCACAACACACAATATCACCCTACCACACCACACCACACAATATCACCCTACCACACCACACCACACAATATCACCCTACCACACCACACCACACCACACCACACCACACCACACAATATCACCCTACCACACCACAACACACAATATCACCCTACCACACCACAACACACATTATCACCCTACCACACCACAACACACAATATCACCCTACCACACCACAACACACAATATCACCCTACCACACCACACCACACAATATCACCCTACCACACCACACCACACAATATCACACACCCTCACCAAACCACTCAATACCTCACATAACAATATCACCCTACCACACCACACCATACAATATCACCCTACCACACCACAACACACAATATCACCCTCCCACACCACACCACACAATATCACCCTCCCACACCACACCAGACCACAACACCCTACCACACCACACCACATACCAAAATATCACCCTACCACACCACACCACACAATATCACCCTACCACACCACAACACACAATATCACCCTACCACACCACAACACACAATATCACCCTACCACACCACAACACACAATATCACCCTACCATACCACACCACACAATATCACCCTCACACCACACCACAATATCACCATACCACACCACACCATACAATATCACCCTACCGCACCACAACACATAATATCACCCTACCCACACCACAACAATATCACCTACCACCACACACAATATCACCCTCCACACCACCACACCACACAATATCACCCTCCCACACCACACCACACAATATCACCCTACCACACCACAACACATATCACCCTACCACACCACACCATACCACATCACAATATCACCCTCCCACACCACAACAAACAATATCACCCTACCACACCACAACACACAATATCACCCTACCACACCACACCACACAATATCACCCTACCACACCACACCACACAATATCACCCTACCACACCACAACACACAATATCACCCTACCACACCACACCACACAATATCACCCTACCATACCACACCACACCACACCACACAATATCACCCTACCACACCACAACACACAATATCACCCTACCACACCACAACACACAATATCACCCTACCACACCACAACACACAATATCACCCTACCACACAAAACATCACAATATCACCCTACCACACCACAACACACAATATCACCCTACCACACCACAACACACAATATCACCCTACCACACCACAACACACAATATCACCCTACCACACCACAACACACAATATCACCCTACCACACCACAACACACAATATCACCCTACCACACCACAACACACAATATCACCCTACCACACCACACCACACCACACAATATCACCCTACCACACCACAACACACATTATCACCCTACCACACCACAACACACAAAATCACCCTACCACACCACAACACACATTATAACCCTACCACACCACAACACACAATATCACCCTACCACACCACACCACACAATATCACCCTACCACACCACACCACACAATATCACCCTCCCACACCACACCACACCATATCACCCTCCCACACCACACCACACCACACAATATCACCCTACCACACCACAACACACAATATCACCCTACCACACCACAACACACATTATCACCCTACCACACCACAACACACAATATCACCCTACCACACCACAACACACAATATCACCCTACCACACCACACCACACAATATCACCCTACCACACCACACCACACAATATCACCCTACCACACCACAACACACAATATCACCCTACCACACCACAACACACAATATCACCCTACCACACCACAACACACAATATCACCCTCCCACACCACAACACACAATATCACCCTACCACACCAGACAACACATTATCACCCTCCCACACCACAACACACAATATCACTCTCCCACACGACACCACACCATATCACCCTCCCACACCACACCACACAATATCACCCTCCCACACCACACCACACATTATCACCCTACCACACCACACCATACCACATCACAATATCACCCTCCCACACCACAACAAACAATATCACCCTACCACACCACAACATACAATATCACCCTCCCACACCACACCACACAATATCACCCTCCCACACCACACCACACCACACAATATCACCCTCCCACACCACACCACACAATATCACCCTCCCACACCACACCATACAATATCACCCTCCCACACCACACCATACAATATCACCCTCCCACACCACACCACACAATATCACCCTCCCACACCACACCATACAATATCACCCTCCCACACCACACCACACAATATCACCCTCCCACACCACACCACACAATATCACCCTCCCACACCACACCACACCATATCACCCTACCACACCACACCACACAATATCACCCTCCCACACCACACCACACAATATCACCCTCCCATACCACACCACACCACACAATATCACCCTCCCACACCACACCATACAATATCACCCTCCCACACCACACCACACAATATCACCCTCCCACACCACACCATACAATATCACCCTCCCACACCACACCACACAATATCACCCTCCCACACCACACCACACAATATCACCCTCCCACACCACACCACACCATATCACCCTACCACACCACACCACACAATATCACCCTCCCACACCACACCACACAATATCACCCTCCCATACCACACCACACCACACCACACCGTATTTTAGTACTAACCATTTATAACAAGTCAGGATTTAAGATGGAAAGGAGGCAATTTTGGGCCAAGTTGGAGTGAAAAGCGTTCAGAAAAAAATCTCTCTCTCTCTCTCTCTTCATCCAGCCGTTCGTGCAAGTGTAACAACCTCTCTCTCTCTCTGTCTCTCTGTCTGTCTGTTTGTCTCTCTCTCTCCGTCTCTCTTTGTCTGTAAGTCTGTCTATTTGTCTGTCTGTCTGTCTGTGTCTCTCTCTAGCTCTCTCTTTTCTTTCAGCCGTTCGTGCAATTCGACCTCAACGAGACCGGAATAGACCAACCCGCCATGATACCCAGACGCTTCATCATAGAGGAGGCGGGGACGTGCAAGGAAGGCCGTGCCCTGATCATCGCCTACGTGCACTCTACCATCGCACGTGTTGAGCAGAGAGCGGAGACGAGAAGCACGTGGGGGAGCGGAGCACTGGGGAGCATGATTGTGGTATTCATGGTGGGGAGAGCTGAGAATGAAGAGGAGGAGAGGATCGTGAACACAGAGAGCGCTATGTATCACGATATCGTTCAGGTATTGTGCTTCCGTCGCTCCAGGATGCTGTAATTTGTCAGGCTTTCGTGGTATAATTTATCCTGGCCTTTGGTTCCTTCTTCCTTGCATTATAAAAAAAAAATCCAAGGTGTATCATTCTATCCATAAAATCTGCCAACCAATCTGACTTTCCTAACATGCAAGTCTTCAGCATCTCATAACCCATCACCCTTTCTAATATCTATCATCCGTCTATCATCTATCTTAAGCTCTATCTACCTATCTATCTATCTATTGCCAGACGCCTTAGTCCCGTACGGCGTGGCCACAAACAAATCGCCTCCATGTCGCCCTGTCCCCCCCCCCCCGCCATTTCACTGCCCTGCTCCCAGCTCACACACCCCTCTCTCATATACCTCTCCATTCCATCCCTCCACCTCATTCTGAGTCTGCCTTTTCTTCTCCCCCAACTTACACCTCCCTCACTCATATAGCCTACCATTTCACTCCCTCCCTCCATCTCATCCTCGGTCTCCCCCTCCGTAACCTACTGTTTCATTTACTACAGGGGGACTATCGTGACCACTACCATTTACTGAGCTACAAGGGTCTGTCTGCACTATACTGGATCGCCAAGCACTGTTCCCACATTCCCTGGACTCTACACGTTGATGATGATGTTCTCCTCGACCCGGTCCTCCTCCAAAGGTACATCCTCGACATCGAAGTTAAACGGAAGCAGCACAATAACTTCTACTGCCTCCGGGCCGCCCACGGACCCGTTCGCCGCACGGGGAAGTGGGCGGTAAGCAAGAAGGATTTCGCACCAAACGCATACCCAGTCTACTGCTTGGGCGCCATCTGGTTCCTCCGCACATACCAGGTCCCCAAGCTTCTGGATGCGTCGCTGAAGGTCAAATACCTGTGGGTGGATGACGCCTACCTGACGGGGCTCCTGGCGAGGAAGGCGAGAATAAAACACACCAGCATCACCGGAAAAGTCAGTCGGAGGTGGTACGCAAAGCAGGGTGTCGGGAAACGGCTGGCTTGGTTCCACGTTGTCAACATGACTCGGACTGACAGCTGGCTAGACATACTGGAGCATTACGGAGCCCTTCCCAAGTGACCAGGCGTTGATATCTCTCTTATATGTCAAGTTCTGGATGTTAGTTGTGGAAAATGAAAGACGCTGGCAAATTTTGTGGAAGTATATATGACATGAATAAGATTAAAAGTTGAATAGATACTGCAGCATTACAAAGCTCTTCCGAAGTGACCAAACATTGATATCTCTCTCATATATCAAGTTCTGGACGTTAGTTGTGGAAAATGAAAGACGCTGGCAAATTTTGTGGAATCGTATGACATGAATAAAAGCTGGCTAAACACACTGGAGCATTACAAAGCTCTTCTGAAGTGACCAGATGTTGATTTCTCTCTCATTTGTCAAGTTCTGGAAGTTAGTTGTCGCAAATGAAAGATGTTAGCAAAATGACGACTTCTGGAATCGTATATGACATAAGATTAAAAGTTGGCTAGATACTGGGGCTCTTCCTAAGTGACCTGACCTGTAATTTTATGCCACAGGTCACTCCCATAAGGTTAGTCACTGGAAATACAAGAAAAAGAATATCGGGAAATTGATTGGCTGGTTCCGCGTACACAACTATAGAGATTAAAGGTTGGCCAAGATACTGGAGCACTTAGAGGCTCTTCCCAAGTGACCTGACCTGTACTCTTCTGTCATAGGTCAATCCCATGATGTTAGTCACTGGAAAAACAAGAAAAAAGCATATTAGGAAATTGGCCGCTTGGTTCTGAGTATGCGACATGAACTTAACAATATGGTGTTCTTCCTTTGTGGCCTGGCATGTTTTTTCTCTTACAGGTCAAGCCCATGAAGTCAGTCGCTGGAATTACAAGAAACACAAGATCGCAAAACTGGTCACTTGGTTCTTCATATGTGACATGAAATTGACAAACAGTGTGGTGGTCTTTCTAAGTGACCTGACTTGTAATTTTCCCTTAAAAGCCAATCCCATGAAGTTAGTCACTGGAATTACAAGAAAAAGCATATCAGGAAACTGGTTTCTCGGTTCTGCGTATGCTATACGAACTTAACAAACAATATAGTAGTCTCCTTTAGTGACTTGAACTGTTTTTTCTCTTATAGGGCAATCCCATGAAAAACAGTCGCTGGAAAAACAAGGAAGAGGATATCAGGAAACGGGTCACTCAGTTCTGCGTGTGACATGAACCTGACAAACAATATGGTGGTCTCTTTTAGTGACTTGAA
Source organism: Coenobita brevimanus (assembly GCF_032717465.1). Classification (NCBI taxonomy): domain Eukaryota; kingdom Metazoa; phylum Arthropoda; class Malacostraca; order Decapoda; family Coenobitidae; genus Coenobita; species Coenobita brevimanus. The sequence continues at coordinate 37,511,429 of NC_137009.1, forward strand.
CTGTACATTTCTCTTAGGCCCTATAGATCAATTGCTCAAATCAGATAAAGGTATTACAAAATGGATATCAGGAAAATGGCTGGTTGGTATCACATATAAGACATGAATAAGAGTGAAATTAAACTAGAGATACTGAGACACTGTGTTCTTAAAGTAATGTGACATGTACTGTACTTGTATTACATCTTTTACATCAAGCCTGGTGCTGGAGAGGGACGCCTTCACGTGGTGGCACTGATATAACTAGGCGGCCTTACTACCCGGATATACAAACGTCCCTCAGGTCCCTCCCTATCCCACAAATGGAGGAATGTGGACATCAGCAGGATAGCTTCAGCCTGCAGTCCACTGGGTTCACATTTCAGATGAACCTGGGACTACCACAACAATTGAAACATAAGCCCAGTGTTCTTAAAGTTGCCTGGCTTGTACTGTACCTATATTTTTCCTGTAATTTTCATTTATACGGCACGTCGTCCGCAAAGTCCGTTGATTGAAATATATACAAAACGGAAGATATTCTGAGTTTTGGTTCGCTTTACGGGATGGTCCAAAAATTACGCATCCCAGTTCTCGTGTGTTGCGGGGACGGCTCACTCGCGTTACTATAGAGGTGATGCACGTGACGCCATCAAACCGGAAGTCCCCCATACTGTAGGCATTGCAATTTTGACCTTACACGGGATACTGTTAGCTTCTGGTGTGTTTTCTCGATAACACCCACAAAATGGTAAATTACTGCAGAGTTTAGGACTGCCATAATAGGTCAGATCGAAAGAGTTCCATCTATATACCTAGGCTGCTTCCCCCAAAGAAAGAGAGGTAGCCGAGACAGGACAACACACTCCCAATTTACTCATCCACGCACACACATTTATTCATATCTTTGCCCCAAAAGTTACTTGCAGTATTAAAGGTTCCAGGCTGTAATATTAAATCAAGGAGAAGACTGCTGAAAACTGTGTGAAGACAGAATCAAACCCTAAGACAGGCCAAACACAATTGATAATGTAGCCCAATAGCACTTACAGCACAAGAGAAATGCATCTCATACTGCATATTGTATCATGTATGCACTACCGAATGAAAGTGTGCCAAAACTATTCACAAATTTAAGGATATGTATGATAAAAATTGTTTAATACACGGGACAGGACGAGCCTGACTCATTCCTGTAAAGATACAATTAGGTAAAATAGGTAAGAACACAGTAAAGACACCTCTATCACGCCACACGAACTAAAAGGTGGGTATTGTCAAAGATGAAGATGACAAAACTACCATACGGGTCCTAGGCCTGTCAAATAATGTCAAAATAAAGTAGGTAACGTGTAATAATGTAGGTTAGCTATACTCACTTTCTTTTATTGAGGCGAAGAAGCACTTGACAGGTTGGTGATGATTGGCTGAACGCGTATGTCCGAATAACATTTACCGTACTAACCCAAATTTCCCCCTCAGATATATTATGTTGTCAGTTAATAATGCTAACGAGTAAAGAGATTATGAAGTGATGTTGCATTCACCAGCCTGCCAAGTGCATCTTCGCCTCAGTAAAACAAAATATAGTGGCACAAGTAGAAATTATGACTAGCTACATACCTTGCCTCTCCCAAAGCACTTATCAAATTGCTCTCACTGTCGATCTCCTACCCAGCCACAGCAGTCATGGTTATATGGTTGAAACTCCTTGTAAGCTCTCAGGTCCTCCGCCGTGTACAGGGAGCCAGTAAAAGACAGTTCACAATATCTGAGTAACATCGCTGAAGTAAATCGTTTCTAGCACCAAGCCGTCCCATCTGAAACGGACCTTCTCCACCAATTATTTTAAGTTTTTCTATGTACCGCTCTTTTTCTTGCACCTTAAGGCCGTCTCTGTATCTCTGGGCTTCTTCTGGCATTTTTGGAGATGTTTTTAGCTTGCCAGACATCCTCAAAATTGCGTATTTACTGACTGACCGAAGCACTCCTCCATTTGTTTACATTCTCTACACCTTCAACATGGCGGCACATCCGGGACTTTCAGATCGCCGTGACGTCAGAGCAAACCTACAACTTTTGCTCTGATCCTATTCTCCTAGCACCTTTTCCTGAGCGATTTATGGTGTTTATTAGATCTTACTGTCCTCTTCTGTGTTACATAAATCTTTCCAGTATCGCCATACTCTGCAGAAATAACGTACAAAAGGATATTACCCAGCCATATCCAAAAATAAATCGCTAAGGAAGAGGTGGTTAACTTGGTGTCCGTTTCCTTCCTTGTATTTTACCGATAACTTATTTATTTTTAGGATAATAAAAGAATAAATAAATAAATAAACTGAACACTTTCTTATTGGCCTTTATCTTGGTTATTATTGTTGTTATTGTTGCTGGTTGAGTTCTTGTCGATGGTAATTATTATTATCATTATTATTATTATTATTATTATTACTGATCTAGTAGCTGCTGCTGCTACTTTTTTATGCAAGGAAGTAGGAACCAAAGGCCAGGAGCCCGCAAACCGTTCCTTCCAAGAAAAACAAAAACAATACAAAAGAAAGAAATTCAAGATGCGTTCATTTCGAGATGCCTGGACACACTGCGTTTGAAAGACTGGAGATCATAAGAAATAGGAAATACAGACAGAGGGAGACAGTTCCAGAGTTGATCTGTTACATAAATGAAGGACTAGGAGTAACGGTTAACTCTTGCATTAGAGAGCTGGACAGAAAATGGATGAGAGTTTGTTGCTAGACGGGTGCTACGCGCCCGTCGTGGAGGTGGATGAATGCATGCAGACAGTTCAGAGGAGCAGTGGCCATTGAAGTAGCGATAGAAAAGAGATAAAGGTGCAACAGTGCGGCGAAGAGACAGAGGATGGAGTCAGTAAGAGGAGAAGAGTTGATAAGACGAAAAGCCTTTGACTCCACCCTATTGAGAAGAGCTGTATGTGGGGAGCCTCCCCACACGTGAGAGTTGTACTCTACACAGAGGCGAATAAAATCCCTGTATAGAGTCAACAATTGTGCAGGAGTAAAGAAGGTACGGAGTCGGCTTAGCACACCTAATCTAAGCGATTTATTTTGTTTATTGTCATCCTCTTCTATGTTGCTCCAACCTTTCTTCGACGATATTAGTCAGCTTCAAAATAAATAGGTAAGGAAGAAGTGTTAGGGAGCTTCTTGTCGAGTGTGGAAGCTCCTTAACACCTCTTCTTGAGCTACCTATTTTGCTTATTGCCTCACCATACTCTGAATCAGTAACGTAGAATGCGATATTAGCCAGCCGTACCCCAAAATAAATCGGTATGAGAGAAGTGTTAGGGAGCTTCTTGTTGGTTGTGGAAGCTCCCTAGCACCTCTTCCTAGGCGACTTATTTTGCTTATTGCCTCACCATACTCTGAATTAGTACAGAACGATATTAGCCAGCCGTACCCCAAAAATAAATCGGTAAGGAACAGGTGTTAGGGAGATTACCAGCCCTCATGTAGGAGAGTTTTTGTTGCTAAGATCTGGTAAGACTGGGGTTCGATCTATCTATTTATCGGTCTGTCTATCTGTCTATATATCTATCTTTCTATACTACTGCTGCTACTACTGCTACTACCACCATCACTACCACCACCACCACCACCACTACTACCACCATTACTATCACTACTATTACTATTCCCACCACCACTATTACTGCCACCACCACCACCACCACACCACCACCACCACCACTCACAGTACACCATATCTCATCCCCTGCACATACGGTCGATACTCCCATCCTCTAACCAGCCTAATTACACCCTTAGGCATGTAATTAGCACTTCCTTGAGGCAATTAGCATCTCCCACAGGTGTTGAGGATGAGATGAGCTAGGTTAATTAGGTGTGCTCTTGTTTTTATTATTTTTTATTTATTTTCTTGTTCCTTCCTTCTTTTGTTTGACTTCTTTTTGTTTTTATTCTTGTTTTCCTCCCTCTCCTCCTTTTCTTCTTCTTTTTCGTCTTCGTCTCCTCCTCCTCCTCCATATTTTCTTTTTCTTCCTCTCCTCCTCCTTCCCCTCTTCTCTTATTCCTTGCAAAATAATGGCAGACCATGTAGCAAGAATAAGGATAATCGATGGAACAAGAGGCTGACTGACTGGACACCAAGAGATTGTACAGTAAGCGTAGCAGAAAAAGTCCAGACAGGAGGTGGTGGGATGAGATAGAGAAATTTGCAGGGAAAACGTGGCAAAGATTGGCTCAGTCAAGGAATTCGTGAAGGTTGGGGGAGGCCTTTGTTCAGCAGTGGACTAGTAATGGCTGATGATATATATATATATATATATATATATATATATATATATATATATATATATATATATATATATACTGTATATATATCATGTGTCCGACTCTCGGCAAAGGCTTCAGGGCCTATTTCTCGGGGGGCAGTGGCCTATCCCAAACTTCCTCCTGCATCTCCACCATGTTACCACTTCGGCGCTAACACCCACCGTCTATGTTGAATACATGCTAGGGCTGTCTCATACAGGACTGGTGTATTGGTATTAGCGGGGGTATTTTAACGACATGTCAGCGGGTCTTCTGGTAGATCAGTAAAGTCTGATATTTATGAAATTCAAATCCTTAAGCTGTTCCCTGCCCCAGTCGGGATTTGAACCTGGGTCCGGTAGGACTGCAGGCCACCTCTTTCCATTCAGCCACCGCCTCCCCCTGTCCAACTTATTCTATCTATCTATCTATAGCCCGACGCCCTAATCCCGCAAAGGGTGGCCACAGACAAAACGCCTCCAAGTCACTCTGTCACCCACCATTTGACTCCCCTCCCCCCAACTCACCCCCCCCTCCCTCATATACCTCTCAACTCCATCCCTCCACCTCATCCTCGGTCTACCCCTCCCTCTCCCTCCCTCCACCTCACCTACATACACCCTCTTAGTCAGTCTTTCATCCTCCATTCTCTCCACATGTCCAAACCACCTCGGTGTATTTCTCCTAATCTTTTCAACCACATCCACATCTACCCCACAACGTTCCTTCACTTCTTCATTCGTCAACCTGTCCCTCCACGTCACTCCACATGCTCCTCTCAAGTAACTCATTTCCACTGCTCTCACTCTTGACTTGTTCCCCTCTTGCAAGGTCCACGCCTCGCTTCCATACGTCAGGGTAGGGATCACAATACCATCATGCAGTGACTTCTTAACTTCCATACTCACCTCCCTATTTCTCATCACTGCTTTCAGTGTACCAACAACCTTTCTTCCCTGCTGTACCCTTTCACGTACTTCATCCCCCAAAGTTCCATCCTTACTCATCACACTACCCAAGTACTTGAATGCACTCACATTCTCCATATCCTCACCATCCAACCTCACTGCACACTCTGTGACTTATTCGCAAGAGATTATATCATCATCATCATCATCCGGACCTCCTTTCCCACTCAAAGGCAGGGTGAGGAATAGCAATGTCCAGACAGCACAAACTTGCCCAATCCAAATAGGCCACACTTCCATTCACTCACCATTCCAGCCCCCGGAATCCTGGCTCTATCAGATACACCAAAAACATTCACCACATTCTGCAGCTTCACACAAACGTATCCGATTGAGTCAATCCGGACTCTGCCATGCTCACAAGAGGTGCCAAATCCCTGATCATGCACTTCTTCTCACAAAATTCATCCAGCCAGCTCGATCTCTTGTCAGTTCCCTACCCTCACCGACTTCCAAACCTCTCTTCCTCACACACTCATCCACCATATCTCTCCACTTTCTCCTTGGCCTACCTCGCCTCCTCCCTCCTTCAAATTTGCTCACATATACCTTCTTCACCTCTCTCTTGTTATCCATTCTCTCCATATGACCATACCATCTCAGTACACTCTCTTCGATTCTGGTGTCCACAGACTTCCTCACCCCACACCTGTCACGAATCACATTATTTCGTATCCTATCCACCCTCTGTACTCCACATACATTCCTCAGCAGTCCCATCTCCACTGCTCTTACTCTTGACTTTTCATTTTCATGCCACACTGTAGTCTCACACCCATATGTTAAAGTTGGCACTAACACTCCTTCATGTAAGCCTCGTGCAGCTGCAACACTCAAGCCTCTGTTTCTTATCAAGGCCTTCATTGCACCAGTCACTTTTCTTCCTTGTGTCACTCTACTTTCAACTTCTTTTGCACATTTCCCTCTCTTTTCTATCACTGTACCCATGTATTTGAACTCTCTCACCAATTCCAGTCTCTCTCCATTCACTATAACATCGCACTGGGAGTCACCTTCTCTCTCAATAACCATCACTTTACTCTTTTCTACATTTATTCTCAAGGCGCGACGCTTACAGACATCAGCAAAACTCTGCACTAGCCTACCAAGTTCATTACTATTAATTTTAAGAATATAGAAGCCGAGAAAGATATTTGAAAGAGTTACCCAAAAATAAAAACAGTTTTCTTTAATAACACAATGATAGAAAATGAATAAACATGTATTTTAGGGTAACTAGTCTAAAATTCATTCACTTATTATTATTATTACTATTATTATTATTATTATTATTATTATTATTATTATTGTTATTATTATTTATTTTCGTCCGTTTTGCTGCGTAATTCCAGTAACGTTGAGGCAAAAAAAAGGATAATTTATTTGCTTTACGTGCATCTATAACTCTTCTTCGTGACTAGCGCTTATATAATGACTGTGTATGAATGAATAATACTGTGCAACGATGTATATATGAATGTGTTTGTATCTGTATGTGTGTATGTATGTATGTGTTAATTGTGTGTATGAATGTGTATGTATGTATGTGCGTATGAGTGTATGCATGTATGTAGATATGTGCGTATATGAGTGTATGTATGTATGTATGTGTGTATGTATGTGTATTAGTGAATGTGTGTAAGTTTGTATAACCGTGTATTTGCTGGGTTTATGGATGTGTATGTGTGTGTGGAGGTACTGGATGTGTGTGTGTGTGTGTGTGTGCAGTAGTGTTGTACAGTGACAGTGAGGGATGAGAGTGAGGGAATTTAGGAGAGAGAGAGAGAGAGAGAGAGAGAGAATGAAATTTTATTACACAAATGAGTTATGTAACATGGTTGAGAAATAGATAGATAGATAGATAGATAATGTAAATAGATATATAGATAGATAAAAATAGTCACTTGATAAATTACGTAACACGGTTGAAAGGGAGCGATAGATAGATAGATAGATAGATAGAAATGGAAGGACGAGAGAGAGAGAGAGAGAGAGAGAGAGAGAGGGTGGAGTGTCAGTGACTAATTATCTCATAGTGAGGAGGATGAGCCTCTCTCTCTCTCTCTCTTTCTCTCTCTCTCTCTCTCTCTCTCTCCTTTTCATCTGTTTGTTATATCTATCTGGCTGCCTTTATCTATCTATCTATCTATCCGTGTGTCTATCTATCTATATATATCTGTCTGTCTATCTATCTGTCTGTCAGTCTATCTATCTACCTGTCCATCTATCTATCTATCTATCTATCTATATCCCAATCCCTTGTCCTTCCCTATCTATCTATCTATCTATCTACCGTGTTACATAATTCAAGTAACTGGGATAAAAGATTCTGTCTGTCTGTCTGTCTGTCTCTCTCTCACACACACACACACACACACACACACACACACACACACACACAGTCGCTTATGTGAAAAAATGTCATATCAATCTAGCATTCTATCTATCTATCTACATATCTATCTTCCTATCTATCTATGTCTATTTGTCTTTCTGTTTGTCTTCCTACTGTCTATCTATCTATCTATCTATTTATATCAGTATGTGTATTCATTCATCTATCTATCTATATCTATCTATCAGTAAGTCCAACCTATCTACCTATCTGTCTATCTATCTATGTCCATCTATCTGTCTACCTCTATCTATCTATCTATCTGTCTATCTACTCGTCTCTATACCCATCTTTATATACTTGCATTTATCTATTGGTTTCTTGTCGATCTATCACTCTCCGTCTGTCTATCGGTCTATCTATCATCCCTCTCCTCGTTCCTTTAGTAATGATTAATGAGAGAGAGAGAGAGAGAGAGAGAGAGAGGTGGGAGTGGTGAAAAATGAACTGGAAAGAGAGAGAGAGAGAGAGAGAGAGGTGGATGTGGTGAAAAATGGACTGGAGAGAGAGAGAGAGAGAGAGGAAAGGCCATTATGGTGTAGACTTGATCCCTCTCTCTCTCTCTCTAATTCCCTTGCTCTATTTCTTCTCTCTCTCTCTCTCTCTCATTCATCTCTTCCTCCTCCCTTTCCTCCCTCCCTTTTCCTCCTCCTCTCCTTTTTTTATTTTTCCCCTCCCTCCTTCTCTCCCTCATCCCTCCTTCTCTCCCTCATCCCTCCTTCTCTCCCTCCCTCCTATGCTCTTTCCTCATCCCTTTTCAACTCCATTCATCTCTCTTTCTCTATAGTCTATACATATCTATCTATCTGAAAATCTATGTATCAATCTATCTATCTGTCTATCCATCTATCTACGTCTGCTGATTTCTTTCACAAAATAATTCTTCCTCCCTCCCTCCCTCCCTCTCTCTCTCTCTCTCTCTCTCTCTCTCTCTCACCTGTCACCGACCTGACAATTAGAGAGCAGACTTCCTCAAATTTTATCTCAGTGAAAAAATAAGAAAATTTAATAAAAGAAAATAGCTCTAGATATATTGAGAGAGAGAGAGAGAGAGAGAGAGAGAGAGAGAGAGAGAGAGGTGAGAACTCATTACCGAGAATCTCATTTGCACCTGGAGGAGCTCTCTCTCTCTCTCTCTCTCTCTCTCTGTTTTCAGCGCTGGAGAGGGACGCCTTCACGTGGTGGCAGATTTATTTAAGTTCCGGAAAAACGATTTGTAATAATAATAATAATAATAATAATAATGATACTAATAATAATGTCACTAGAATACAGCCATAATAAATTGAACCCTTTAATTACTCCACTATTAATATTTTCAAAAGATTGCGTTCATCTTTTCGTATACCGGAGATTTTGAATATTCAAATGGTAACACATTGCAACCTTGACTAGGCTCTCAGTTATCCTAAAGAACGGTAGTTAGCATTATTCTTTATCATAATTATCAGCTTGGTTGATAATTTTTGATTTGTGGGATAATTTGGTAGCGATGGAAGATATTTTAGGGCAAGCGGCTCAGGTGGAGGTTAGGTAAGGCAAGGTAGCAACGTTAACCGCCGCCTCCAGTGCGCCCATGGAGGCCGTGGCGAGAGGAGGTGTGTTGTGCGCTCTGGCCTCCCTTTGGTAAACTAAATCGCTTATTCTTTAAAAATTCCGCACTTAATCTGTCCATTTGCACATTTTTCCTGGACACTGAGCGAAAAATTACGGTGCTGACGCGGATATGTGAGATTCTAGGTTTATTTTTGCAGTTTCAAACGTATGCTCTCCATATTGGTACAGGTGGACTCAGGACTCGCCTTTGTTTCGTAAATTTCTTTTGAGTTTGTTTATATTCGAATTTTGAGTGAAATTTTGAGCCAGCGAGACGGACAGGGAACGAAATGAACGATGGCGAGCGATGGAAAGTGAACGGCGGAGTAGATTTTGAAATACGTTTCAGGTCACGAAAGACGAAAAATTAGCGAACGAATAATAACGGAAACTCAATGACGAAAAAAAACGTGAAACTGATCGAAAGAAAAAGGGAAAATTATACTGAACGAAGGAAACTGGTAAAAAAAAAAAAATAGTGACTAAGGGAAATCAGACATTAACGGAAAACGGTTTAACGTATTTTTAAAACTTGAAAAAAAAATTGCATGATAAATTGTTATATATTTAATTTATCTCGAAAAATTTGGAACTTAATGTAACTAATTTTTTGAGGCTGGTTTAATAATAATAATAATAATAATAATAGTAGTAGTAACTAGTTATTATTAAATTATTATTATTATTATTATTATTATTATTATTATTGCGGTATTAACAACCCATTCAGGCCAAGTACATTTAGATTTGTGTGAAGGCGGGTATTTTCACCAGTTAAGCTCCCTAACACCTTTTCCTAAGCGACTTATTATATTTATACCTACTGCCCCCACCCGTGTTGCATAAATCCTTCCAATATCGCTATACTCAGCATAGGTAACGTGTAAAATTATATTAACCAGCCGTATCCAAAAATAAATCGCTAAGGAAGAGGTGCTTGGGAGCTTCCTTACCCGGAGAGCAAGGAGACTTACGCCCTTATTCTCTTGGGTAAGGAAGCTCCCTAACACCTCTTCCTTAGCGATTTATTTTATACTACAGACTGAAATCGCCCCTGTTTAGTCTTGCATTAGGGGCCGTGAGGGGCAAGGGACGTTTGTATAACCGGGCAGTGGATCCGCCTTATTACATCAGTGCCACCACGTGAAGGCGACCCTCACTACACAAAGACATTCAGTCATTGTAGGGAAGGGCTAACCCCCCCCCAAAAAAAAAATGAGCCAGAGCGAAATATTTTGGAATTATAGTTTTTATCCGTTATTTTAGGGCCGCCTTTCAAAATATATTGCTAGTTTTTCAAAAGTTTTCGCCTTTTTTTGCGAATTATGCCAACAGGATTTTAAAGTTGTTTGTGGAAATGTTAAGTGTGTGAGAAGAAGGAAGGAAAGGACAAGGAAATAGGATTGATTGAGAAGGAAGGAAGGACGTGAGAGGAAAGGAAGAGGGAGAGAAAATCGTGGAGGAAGAGGATTGGTAGAAGAAAGTGAGACAGAACTGAATGAAGTAAGAACAGACTTGAAAAAAGGAAGGAAATAGGATGATAAGAGGACAAATTAGGGAAGGAAGACTGAAGGAAGTAAGGAAAGAAAGAAGAGGGAGGATGAGAGAAACTAAAGACGAGAATTAAGTGAAAGAAGAAAGTAAACAAGAACAAAGGAAGAGAAGGATGAGAGAGAGAAGAGACTAAGGAAGGAAAGGATTGAAGGACCGAAGGAGGGAAGATTGAAGGAAGGAGACAGCTAACTTCAGCATCATGTTAACTTAAGGTAGGAAATATTGCTTGAAAATAATCTTAAGTATAGCCTAATCTACCCTAACAAATCTAACAGCTATAATCTAACAGCATTTCCTAAGCATACGTAATCTAGTTTGAAGTTGATGTAGTCTAACTTAACCTCAACCATATCTAACCACATTTAACTTACCCTTGTCTAAGCCGATTTAGCACTAGGTTTGCCTCCTCTAACTTAACACCCTAATCTAAACAGCTTACTCCTTTGAACTGTCTGCTTGCGTCCCTCCACCACTACGACGCGGCGGGCACGTAGCACCCGTCTGTCAACAAACTCTCATCCCTTTTCTCTCCAACTGTCTAATGCAAGAGTTAACCGTTACTCCCAGTCCTCAGTGTATGCAACGGGTCAACTGTGGGATTGTCTTCCTCTGTCTGCATTTCCTACTGCTTATGACCTCCAGTCTTTCAAACGCAGTGTGTCCAGGCATCTCGAAATGAACAGATCTTGAATTTGGCTGTTATCATACTTTTGTTTTTTCTTGAAGGGAACAATTATACGGGCTTCTAGCCTTTGGTTCCTTCTTCCTTGCACTAAAAAATAATAATACATCCTTTATTACATTTATTATATAATTTATCAGAGCTATACCATATTGAGCCATCCTAAGATTATCATTGTTATAATTAATCCTAACTTCAGTGCTCCAGTCTAAATTAATATAACAACCTGTTAGACGTTTTTTATACCTAGCTAACTTGGCATAGAGTAGCCTAATGCAATATCCCCTAATCTAATAAAATCTAATTAAATATCATTAGTCTAGTATAAATCTAAGAACCTAACCCAACACTAACCTAGCTACCTTGAAATAGAGTAACCCAATCTAACAACCCCCAGTTAATCTAACATCCCTAATCTAATCAAGTCTAAATAACATTAGTCTTGTACACCTCTAAGAACCTAACCCAACACTAACCTACCTAACTTGAATAGAGTAACCCAATCTAACATCCCACAGTTTAATCTAACATCCCTAATCAAATTGTCTAATTAAATAACATAAGTCTATTAACACCTAGTCAACCCTACATGCTATCTTGCCGCTAAATTGATCTTAGTCTTGCTCACTCTTACTTATCCTAACCAAGCCCAAAATAGCTTAGATTTAACAGAATATATTTATTATGTGTATTGTTAATCACCTTTGGATTTTTTGATGGTTTTGATATGGTAAGTAGAGATATTTTTTTCTTAGTTTCTAATCGCTATACATGTACCGAAATGTTACACTGAGGAGTTGTTGAAGTGTGTGTGTGTGTGTGTGTGTGTGTGTGTGTGTGTTATTTTAGCGCTTTTTTGTTTGCGTTTTCTTTGCGTTTTTTTGTGTAAGCTACCGTACTTGAATGTGTTTCGTGTATGTGTGTGTGTGTGTGTGTGTGTGTGTGTGTGTGTGTAAGCTGCTTGAATGTGTGTGTGTGTGTGTGTGTGTGTGTGTGTGTGTGTGTGTGTAAGCTGCTTGAATGTGTGTGTGTGTTTGTGTGTGTATGTACTGTATGTATGTATGAGTGTGTAAGCTGCATTAAACTACTAAATTCAATCATGGTGTTCTTAAGATGAGTACCGTATGTAAGACTAACGCAGTTTTGGTCAAGAAAGCAACAGTTTTTCCTTAGTTATAGCTACCGGTATATTGTTTACAGAGAGAGAGAGAGAGAGAGAGAGAGAGAGAGAGGTGAGCTGGGGGGAGGGCAGTGAAATGGCGGGAAATAGGGCGACATGGAGGCGATTTGTTTGTGGCCACCCCTTACGTGATTGAGACGTCTGGCAATAGATAGATAGATAATTTACAGAGAGGACTGACACAACCCGAAATTCTCACGACCCTTCTTCCTCACATGAATGTTATGGTGAAACTTAAAATTGAGATAGTTTAGTTGAAGTGTTCGTATCATCTGGTGTTAGAGAGAAAGAGAGAGAGAGAGAGAGAGAGGTGGGGGGAGAGAGAGGAATTTAGATGGATGGAATATTTACGTGCTCGGCTGCTTAGGGAGAGAGAGAGAATATGCTGAATCTAATGCTGAAGTAGATACATGGATTCCGTGGATAGACAGAGAGATGGGATTTGTTTTTGCGTGGTGTGTGTGTGTGTGTGTGTGTGTGTGAGAGAGAGAGAGAGAGAGAGAGAGAGAGAGAGAGAGAGAGAGAGAGAGAGAATATGCTGAATCTAATGAAGTACATACATGGATGCCGTAGGTGGACAGAAAGATGGATTTTCATTGGCGTGATGTGATGAGAGAGTCTGTGTTTACGTGATGTAGTATGGAGAGGTGAGTTAGTGGGCGTGCGTGGCAGAAGCTGAGAGTGTGTGTGTGTTTCTGCTTGCACGATCTGATAAGGAGGTAAAATTTAGAGTGGCCTTGCATGGTAGAGAGAGAGAGAGCGAGAAAGGGAGAGAGAGAGAGAGAGAGAGAGAGTTTACACGAGAGAGAGAGATGTATAGTTTGCATGAGAGTTTACACGATATATAGTTTGCATGAGAGAGAGTCTGCATGAGAGAGTTTACACGAGAGATACGAGTATGTAGTTTTTCATGCCCGAATATCGATGTGGGTAGAGGCGGGTACGATAGCTGAGAAATACTGTTCGTCAATAATATTTACGGGTACGATAGTTTATGTCAACGATTTTGTTTTGGTTGGCTAATGTACGATGATTTTTGGTACTTTATTAATTTATTTACTTTGTTTTTTGGTGTTTGCTTGCTTGTTTTTTTATTTATGTATTTATTTGTGGGTGATAGTGGGTAGGTGGGCAGTTGTGGGAAGTTTATCAATCATTTTCTTTTATTATCATCATTATTTCCTTTACTTCATATTTTCATCATTATCATCATGTTCGTTTTCATTATCACCATCATCATATTCGTATGCGTTATGGTCATCTTCGTCTTCATCATCATCTCTCTTTTTCTTCGCCTCCTCCTTCTCTTCTTCCTCCTCCTCCTCCTCTTTTTCTTTCTTCCTCTTCTTCATCATCTTTCTTTCCTTCGTCTCCTCCTGCACTTCCTCCTCCTCCTCATCATCATCATCACTATCAAAGCCTTAGCCTGTTTCCCATTAGTTTGTGAAGTAGGTAGGGTCCAGAAACAGCAGGAAAATACAAAAATCAACTTTATCATCATCATCATCATCATCATCATCATCCAAGCCTGTTTCTCACTAGTAGATGGAGTGAGCTGGACCCGAGAGAGAGAGAGAGGGAGAGAGAAAGCCCTGAAGTATAGAAAGTTCAATGGGTAGACTGCAAAGGAAAGCAAACAGCAGATTTATCGATCATTATACGAATGTTGTTTTTGGATCATATATTAGTTTGGCATCCGATCTGATAGAATGTGACAAGGATAGCAGGTGTCGCATCGGTTAGCACATCTAGGACATACTTGGAAGAACCTGATATCAACAGGTGGGTTAGATGGGTGGGCATGTGGGTTAGATGGGTGGACAGGTGGGTTAAGTGGGTGGATAGGTGGATTAAGTGGGTGGATAGGTGGATTAAGTGGGTGGACAGTGGGTTAAGTGGGTGGACAGGTGGGTTAGGTGGGTGGACAGGTGGGTTAGGTGGGTGGACAGGTGGGTTAAGTGGGTGGATAGGTGGGTTAGGTGGGTGGGCATGTGGGATAGGTGGGTTAGGTGGGTGGATTAAGTGGGTGGACAGGTGGGTTAAGTGGGTGGACAGGTGGGTTAAGTGGGTGGATAGGTGGATTAAGTGGGTGGACAGGTGGATTAAGTGGGTGGACAGGTGGGTTAAGTGGGTGGATAGGTGGATTAAGTGGGTGGAGAGGTGGGTTAGGTGGGCAGGTAATGGTTTTAGGATGCTGTGATTGGATCCTTAGGCTGCTTTCTCTCTCTCTCTCTCTCTCTCTCTCTCTCTCTCTCTCTCTCTCTCTCTCTCTCTCAACCTCTTCCTCCTCCTCCTCCTCCTCCTCCTCCCCACTAGTTTTCTCTCTCATTTCCACCAGTAAGTGACACTCAACCTCTCTTCCTCTCTTTAATTCTCTCTTGCGGATTCTTTCA
The DNA here is from genome assembly GCF_032717465.1 of Coenobita brevimanus. Classification (NCBI taxonomy): domain Eukaryota; kingdom Metazoa; phylum Arthropoda; class Malacostraca; order Decapoda; family Coenobitidae; genus Coenobita; species Coenobita brevimanus. Next base: position 37,526,489 of record NC_137009.1, read on the forward strand.
TTTATCACACTATCTCTAAAATTACATTGATATTTGGTTGTTTTTTTATGTATTTGATGTCAGTTCGTCTGCTTCTTCTTCCTCCCTCCTCCTCTTCTCCTTCTTCCTCCACGTCTTCCTCCTCCTCTTCTTCTTCTTCTTCTTCTTCTTCTTCTTCTTCTTCTCTTCCTCCTCCTCCTCCTCATCTTCCTCATTGGCTTCATCTTCATCTTCCCCTTCTCCTTCGTCATCTTCTTCTTCCTCTTCTTCTTCTCCTTCTTCTTCCTCTTCTTCTTCTTCTTCTCCTCCTTCTTCTTCTTCTCCTTCTTCTTCTTCGTGAGGTAGAGTAACATCGCCTTGACCGACTCACAACCACCATCATCAACATCGATTTGCCACCACAACTACCACCATCCCCACCACAGCTACCACCATCAACACAACTACCACCATCCCTACTTCAACTACCATCATCTCTGCCACAATTACCACCATCCCGACCACAACAACCACCATCCCCACCACAACTACCATTACCACAACTACCACCATCCCCACCACAACTACCACCATCCCCACGACAACTACCACCATCCCCACTACAACTACCACCATCCCCACCACAACTACCACTATCCCCACCTTAACTACTACCATTCCTAGCACAGTTTCCACCATCCATAAAACACACACACACGCACACAAAATGAATCTCTCTCTCTCTCTCTCTCTCTCTCTCTCTCCCCTAATTAAAGACCGTCAGTCGAACCTCCCCTTAATTAATATCACAAAGGATCTATTATTACCTTCATCATCATCATCACCATCATCGTCATCATTATCACCACTATCACCACCACCATCATCATCGTCATCATCATCATCATCATCATCATCGTAATCATTATCACCACCACCATCATCATCGTCGTCGTCGTCGTCGTCGTCATCATCATCATCATCATCATCATCATCATCATCATCATCATCTTCGTCACCATCACCACCACCATCATCACTATCATCATCATCACCACCACCACCACCACCATCATCATCATCATTATCACCACCACCACCATCATCATCGTCATCACCACCACCACCACCACCAACACCCCTCATCATCATCATCATTTTTATTTATATCGTAGGGAAGAAATACTTCTATACTTCGTCCATAGCTATCATCATCATCACCACCACCATCATGATCTTCACCATGTTCTTCGTTTTTGTGGGGAAGAAATAGGTATATATTTTCGTTTATATTTCTCTGCCTACATCATCATCTCATTCCCGGGTCACCTTGATATCGGGGAGTTAATTAAGGTGTGACGTACAGGGAAAGACAGGTAGATCAGATGTCAGGTTGGTTGGTGAGATGTGATTTGCGGTAGAATCTCTCTCTCTCTCTCTCTCTCTCTCTCTCTCATCTTCCCTCCTCTGTTTCTATCTTCCTCCTCCTCTCTCTCTCTGCTTTCCTTCCTTCCAACCTCCCTCTTCTCCCTTTCCTAACTAACCTCCTTCCATCCCTCTCTCCCTTCCCTCCATTCATCCTACTTACTTACCTACCAACCTCCCGCCTTCCTGTCACCCTACTTACCTAAATACCTTCCTACCTACCTAGCTTCCTACCTACCTACCTACCTCTTTCCTGCCTTCCTACCTGTCCACTTACCTACCTACCTGTCCACCTAACCTAACTTCCCATCTGTGTACTTACCTACCTACCTACGCCTTGCCTGTCTGCCTACATCCCTGCCTGCCCAACTGCCTGGCCATCTCCCTGTCTTTCTGCCTACCTTCCCTCCTTCCTACTTGCCTACCTGTCACTCTACCTACCAACCCCTTGCCTGTCTTGCTACCTCCCTCCCTGCCTGTCTGCTTTCTCTCCTGTCTGCCTACCTACCTTCCCTCTTGTTTGCTTGCCTTCCCTCTTCCCTGCTTGCCTCCTTGTCTGTCTGCCTACCTCCTCCCATGCCAATTTGCCTGCCTTCCTCCCCTCTTGCCCTCTGCTTGCCTGTCTGTCTGCCTCTCCCCTCTTGCCCTCTGCCTGCCTGTCCTTCTGCCTTCCTCCCCTCTTGCCCTTTGTCTGTCTGCCTTCCTCCCCTCTTGCCCTCTGCCTGCCTGTCTGTCTGCCTTCCTCCTCTCTTGCCCTCTGCCTGCCTGTCTGTCTGCCTTCTTTCCCTCTTGCCCTCTCCCTGCCTGTCTGTCTGCCTTACTCCCCTCTTACTCTCTGCTTGCCTGCCTGTCTGCCTTACTCCCTTCTTGCCTGCCTGTCTGCCCTACTCCCTTCTTGCCCTCTGCTTGTCTGCCTTCCTCCCCTCTTGCCCTCTGCCTGCCTGTCTGTCTGCCTTCTTCCCTTCTTGCCCTCTGCCTTCCTGTCTGTCTGCCTTCCTCCCCTCTTGCCCTCTGCCTGCCTGCCTTCCCTCTTGCCCTCTCCCTGCCTGCCTGTCTGCCTTACTTCCTTCTTGCCCTCTGCCTGTCTGTCTGCCTTACTCCCCTCTTGCCCTCTCCCTGCCTGTCTGTCTGCCTTACTTTCTTCTTGCCCTCTGCTTGTCTGTCTGCCTTTCTCCCCTCTTGCCCCCTGCCTGCCAGTCTGTCTGCCTTCCTCCCCTCTTGCCCTCTGTCTGCCTTCTTCCCTTCTTGCCCTCTGCCTGCCTGCCTTCCCTCGCCGTCTCCCTGCCAGTCTGTCTGCTTTACTCTCTTCTTGCCTGTTGCCTACCTGCCTTCCCTCTTGCCCTCTTCCTGCCTGTCTGTCTGCCTTACTCTATTCTTGCCCTCTGCCTGCCTGCCTTCCCTCTTGCCCTCTCCCTGCCTGTCTGTCTGCCTTGCTCTCTTCTTGCCCTCTGCCTGTCTGCCTTCCATCTTGCCCTCTCCCTGCCTGTCTGTGTGCCTTCCTCCCCTCTTGCCCTCTCCCTGCCTGTCTGTCTGCCTTGCTCTTCTTGCCTGCTGCCTACCTGCCTTCCTGCTTGTTAGGCGGCGGGAAGTAAGGGTTGACGACCGGCTAACTACCATTATTACCGCACAAGTTCAGATAATGAGGTAGGCAGGGGCAGGCAGAGGAACACAGGGTAAGGCAGAGACAAGTAGGGAGGTTAGGAAGAGTGAGGCAGAGGAAGGCAAGAGGAGGGAGGGGCAGGCAGGGGGACATAGGGTAAGGCAGAGACAAGTAGGGAGGTTAGGAAGAGTGAGGCAGAGGAAGGCAGAAGGAGGGAGGGGCAGACAGAGGGACACAGGAAGGCTGAGATAGGCAAGGGAAGGCAGAGGAACGTGGGATAAGGCAGAGACAGGTAGGGAGGTTAGGAAGAGTGAGGCAGAGGAAGGCAGAAGGAGGGAGAGGCAGGCAGAGGGACATAGGGTAAGGCAGAGACAGGCAGGGAAGTGAGGCAGGAGGGAGAGGCAGGCTGAGGGATATAGGGTAAGGCAGAGACAGGTAGGGAGGTTAGGCAGGAAGAAGGATAGGGGAGGTATAGGTAGGGTAGGCAGGCAAGCAGGAGGGAGGGACAGGCAGAGGGACATAGGGTAAGGCAGAGACAGGTAGGGAGTTTAGGCAGAGTAAGGCAGGGAGAAGGACAGGGGAGGTATAGGTAGGCAGGTAAGTAGGAGGGAAAGGTATGCAAGGAACAAAGTCATGTAGGGGAACACGGAGGTATAGAAGAGGGGGTGGCAGGGGGGTGTTAGGCAGGGAGAAAGAACACTGAACATAACACGGGGGAGGGAGAACAGAGAGATACAGAACACAGGTGAAGAACACGAGACAGGTACAGAAAATGATAGACAGAAAGGAAGGTAGGTAGATAGGTAAGTAGGTAAGGTGGATAGACGGGAAGTGGGTGATGAAGAGAGGTAGATAGGAAGGTAAGAGAGAGAGGGAGGGAGGGAGGGAGGGAAGGGCATAAGCAGGGAGAGATAAGGTAAGTGAAGTGAGGAAGGGAGAGATAGGAAGGATATATGGGAGGGAGGGAAGGGAGGAAGGAAGAGAAAGATGGAGGAAGTGAGAGAAGAGTAAGCAAGATAAGAGTAAGGATCGAGGAATTAGAGAGAGAGAGAGAGAGAGAGGCAATAAGGAGTCAAACCTATGGAAATTATTTAACATGTTAGAGAGAGAGAAAAAAAAGAAAGAGAGTAAAGAAAATGAAAGATAATAACAGCTTGAAAGTTAGAGAAAGTTGAAAAATAGTAGGCAGGTGAAGTTACGTAATAAAAATAAAGTTACCACATTAAAGAGAATACTGGGTGAGAGAGAGAGAGAGAGAGAGAGAGAGAGAGAGAGAGAGAGAAAGGGAGGGAGGGAGAGAGTTGAATTTAATGTTGAGGTAGATACATTAATACCGTAGATAGATAAAGGTAATGGATTTGCTTTTGCGTGATGTACTTGAGAGAGAGAGAGTGAGTGAGTGAGTAAGAGAGAGAGAGAGAGAGGTGGGGAGTGACATTAGACAAAAATATGTAGACAATAGATGCAATCGACACACAAATCCGTTACATAATTGTGTGTGTGTGAGAGAGAGAGAGAAAGAAAGAGTGTGTGTGTGTGTGTGAGAGAGAGAGAGAGAGAGAGAGTGTGTGTGTGAGAGAGAGAGAGAGAGAGAGGAGAGTTTTATAATAGGTTGGAAAACGCGAGATAATTACCATGTTAAATGAGGGCCAGATGTTGGTAGCTGTGGTAGTGGTGGTAGTTGTGGTTGTGGTGCTAGTGTTGTGGTAGACCTTTCCCACCTCCCTATTTCTGCCTAACACCTTCCCCTCCCTCCCTCTCTTCCTCTCTCTCCTTCTCCCTGGTTCACCCCTGCCTCACGTCCTCCCCCTCTTACCTTTTTGTTCAGCCCTGCCTACCTCTGCCTAATCCCTGCCTCGCCTTGCCTTCCTTTGCTTCATCTCTCCCTGTTTTTTGTCTGTCCTCAACCTGCCTACCTCTGCCTAATTCCTCCTCTTTTTACCGCCCCCACCCTCTCTCTCTCTCTCTCTCTCTCTCTCTCTCCCCAAACCCCTGCCTCACCCCTCCCTTACGTGGCCTCCCTGCCTATCCCTCTTTTTACCTCCCCTCTCACCCTGCCTAATCCTGCCTAACTTTTTTTTTGTACCTTTTTTACCACCCATTCTCTTCCAAACTTCTGCCTCACCTTGCCTCCCTGCCTAGCCTATCCCTCTTTTTACCTCTCCTCTCTCCCTGCCTTACCCTGCCTCCTCCCCTCTCTCCCTGCCTAACCATTGTCTCTTCCCCTCTCTCCCTGCCTCACCACTGCCTCCTCCCCTCTCTCCCAGCCTTACCCTGCCTCACCTCTGTCTCCTCCCCTCTCTGCCTGCCTCACCCCCTGCCTCCTTCTCTCTGCCTGCCTCACCCCTGCCTCCTTCTCTCTCCCTGCCTTACCCCTGCCTATCCCCTCTCTCCTAGCTTTACCCTGCCTCCTCCCTTCTCTCCCTGCCTTACCTTGCCTCACCCCTGTCTCCTTCCGTCTCTCCCTGCCTTACCCAGATTCACTCCTGTCTCCTCCCCTCTCACCCTTCCTTACCCTGCCTCACCCCTGCCTCCCCTCTCTCCCTGCTCACCCCTGTCTCCTCCCCTCTCTCCCTGCCTCCCTTCTCTCCCAGCCTTACCTTGCCTCACTCCTGCCTCCTCCCCTCTCTCCCTGCCTTACCCTGCCTCACCCCTGCCTCATCCCCTCTCTCCCTGCCTCACCCCTGTCTCCCCCCCTCTCTCCATGCCTCACCCCTGTCTCCTCCCCTTTCTCTCTGCCTCATCCCCTCTCTCTCTGCCTCACCTCTGCCTCATCCCCTCTCTCCCTGCCTCACCCCTGTCTCCTCCCCTCTCTCCCTGTCTCACCCCTGCCTCATCCCCTCACCCCTGTCTCCTCCCCTCTCTCCCTGCCTCACCCCTGCCTCTGCCCCTCACCCCTGTCTCCTCCCCTCTCTCCCTGCCTCCTCCCCTCACTCCCTGCCTCACCCCTGTCTCCTCCCCTCTCTCCCTGCCTCACCCCTGTCTCCTCTCCTCTCTCCCTGCCTCACCCCTGTCTCCTCCCCTCTCTCCCTGCCTCACCCCTGCCTCCTCCCCTCTCTCCTTGCCTCACCCCTGCCTCCCCTCTCTCCCTGCCTCACCCATAAGTTAGTGACGCCCCCAGGAGGAAATTATAACCTGAAATATTAAGCTGTTTTCACACCACAGCGGGTTACGTTGTGGTGGACCTGCTGTGTGGTTGATGGGCTGGACTTGTGTGGTAGGGAAGGTTGTAGTTTGTGAGGTAGAGTGTAGTTGTAGTGATTTTGTGTGGTACAGTGTGGTTGTGGTGGTTTTGTGTGGTAGAGTGTGGTTGTGGTGGTTTTGTGTGGTACAGTGCGGTTGTGGTGGTTTGTGTGGTAGTGTGGTTGTGGTGGTTTTGTGTGGTACAGTGCGGTTGCGGTGGTTTTGTGTGGTACAGTGCGGTTGTGGTGGTTTTGTGTGGTTGTGGTGGTTTGTGTGGTTGTGGTGGTAGAGTGTGGTTTTGGTGATTTTGTGTGGTACAGTGCGGTTGTGGTGGTTTTGTGTGGTACAGTGCGGTTGTGGTGGTTTTGTGTGGTACAGTGCGGTTGTGGTGGTTTTGTGTGGTACAGTGCGGTTGTGGTGGTTTTGTGTGGTACAGTGCGGTTGTGGTGGTTTTGTGTGGTACAGTGCGGTTGTGGTGGTTTTGTGTGGTACAGTGCGGTTGTGGTGGTTTTGTGTGGTACAGTGCGGTTGTGGTGGTTTTGTGTGGTACAGTGCGGTTGTGGTGGTTTTGTGTGGTAGTGCGGTTGTGGTGGTTTTGTGTGGTAGTGTGGTTGTGGTGGTTTTGTGTGGTACAGTGTGGTTGTGGTGGTGTTGTGTGGTAGGGTGTGGTTGTGGCAGTACAGTGTGGTTGGAATGGTTGTGGTGGTACAGTGTGGTTGGAATGGTTGTGGTGGTACAGTGTGGTTGGAATGGTTGTGGTGGTACAGTGTGGTTGGAATGGTTGTGGTGGTACAGTGTGGTTGGAATGGTTGTGGTAGTACAGTGTGGTTGGAATGGTTGTGGTAGTACAGTGTGGTTGGAATGGTTGTGGTAGTAGTGTGGTTGGAATGGTTGTGGTAGTACAGTGTGGTTGGAATGGTTGTGGTAGTAGTGTGGTTGGAATGGTTGTGGTGATACAGTGTGGTTGGAATGGTTGTGGTAGTAATGTTGTTGGAATGGTTGTGGTGGTACAGTGTGGTTGGAATGGTTGTGGTAGTAGTGTGGTTGGAATGGTTGTGGTAGTACAGTGTGGTTGGAATGGTTGTGGTAGTACAGTGTGGTTGGTATGGTTGTGGTAGTACAGTGTGGTGGGAATGGTTGTGGTAGTACAGTGTGGTTGGTATGGTTGTGGTAGTACAGTGTGGTGGGAATGGTTGTGGTAGTACAGTGTGGTTGGAATGGTTGTGGTAGTACAGTGTGGTTGGAATGGTTGTGGTAGTAGTGTGGTTGGAATGGTTGTGGTAGTACAGTGTGGTTGGAATGGTTGTGGTAGTACAGTGTGGTTGGAATGGTTGTGGTAGTACAGTGTGGCAGTAGTGTGGTTGAAATAGATTCCGGTATTGTATTTCATTGTATTAATTTGTAGCCTAGGTGTATAATTAGAGAGAGAGAGAGAGAGAGAGAGAGAGAGAGAGACTAAATGTGTAATTGAAAGGCAAGAAATAGAAGCCCCCTCATGAGAGATAGATAGAGAGGGGAAGAGAGAGAGAGAGAGAGAGAGAGAGCCGGTCTATAATTAGTATGTAAGAAACAGTACACCCCCACAAGAGAGAGAGAGAGAGAGAGAGCCGAAGTGTATAATTGAAGTGTAAGAAACAGTACACCCCCACGAGAGAGAGAGAGAAAAGGTTGGTCCTGTAAGATAATTGATATTGAATGAGTTAGGTAAAGGGAACTAAATATTAGATTTTTAAAACTTACAATAAAGAAAAGAAAAGAAAAGATATGATGTACTCGTATTTCTCTGTATTTATAGGAAAGGCTGGACACTAATTTAGAATAAAAAAAAAGGAAGAAAGAAGAAAATGAATGAAGGAAAACAGGGTGAATGATACCGTGAAGAATTTGATGAATAAAATAATTGGGAGATGAGTAAGAAAAAAGAAGAAAGAAGAAAATGAATGAAGAGAAACTGGGTGAATGATACCGTGAAGAATTTGATGAATAAAATAATTGAGAGATGAGTAAGAAAAAAGAAGAAAGAAGAAAATGAATGAAGGAAAACAGGGTGAATGATACCGTGAAGAATTTGATGTTGAATAAAAAATAAATAAAAATAGAGGAATGTATGATGGAATATTATGATTACAAGGCAGAAAAAAAATTATTGCGTTTCTTGCTGACGTATTAGGAAGTAAGAGTATTTCGAGGAAGAAAGGGGGGAGGGGGAGTGAGAAGGGAGGGAAATGAGGGAGAGGAAAGGAGAAGGAAGGGAAGGAAGGTAGAGAAGAGAGGAAGGGAAAGATTGGAGGGATAAGAATTGAAAAGGAAGGAGGGTGGAGAGAAAAGAGGAAGAGTAAATAAGAGAGAGAGAGAGAGAGAGAGGAAAACTAGTAAAAGATGATGATGTAGAGAAGGGGGGGAGGGGAGGGAGGGAGAAAGAGGAGAAGAAAAGAAAGAAGGAAGGGAGGGAGGTATGGAGAGAGGAGGGAAGGATGGGAAGAAGAGAAGGAGGGAAGGGAGGTAGGGAGAGAGTAAGGAAGGGTGCGTAGGAGGGAGAAACTAGAAGAAAAGAAAGAAGGGAGGTAGGGAGAGAGGAAGGAAGGGTGCGTAGGAAGGAGGAAGAGAAGAAAAGGAAGGAGGGAAGGGAGGTAGGGAGAGAGGGAGGAAGGGTGGGTAGGAGGGAGGGATTGAGAGAGACAAGAAAAGAAGGAAGAGGTGTAGGGAGAGAAGAAGGAAGGTGGGTGGGAGGGAAGGAGGGAGGAAGAGGGGAGTGGAAGAACAAGGAAAGGGAGGGATGGTTAAGAATGCTCTGTGTCACGCGAGTACCAGGATTTAGAGAGAGAGGGAGAGAGAGAGGGGGGGGGGTTAGGAGGGAGGGTGCAGAAAGAAGAGGTAGAAGGAAAAGAAAGGGAGGGA
>NC_137009.1:37535652-37538152 GCF_032717465.1 Coenobita brevimanus
TAGGAATGGAGGGAGAGAGGAGGAGGAAAGAAATGGAGACAAGAAAAATAAAGAGTAGAGGAAGGGGGAAAGCACACATATTAGAACTAGAAGGAGAGAGAGAGAGAGAGACAGACAGACAGACAGACAGACAAAGGAGAGATGGAAAGAATGAAGACATGAACGAAGAAAAGGGAGGCATTAGATGGAGGAAGGAGTGAAGGAAACATCATAGCACAAGAAGAGGAGGGAGAGAAGGAGGAGGAGAAGGAGGGAGAAAATGAACAGTGGAGAGGAGTAGTGGAGGAGGAGAAGAAGGAAAAGAAAACAGCTGGAGAGAAGGAAGAAGAGAGAGGGAGAGGAAGGAATGTAGAAGGAAGAGTGATGAAAGAAGGAAGACTAGCATGTAAGATGAGATAAAGCAAGGGAGGGAAAGATGGAAGGAAGAAAGAGAGAAAGGGAGAGAGGCGAAAGGAGGAAAGGACAGGGAGAAAAGGAGGAAGGAAGAAAAGAGGGGAGAGGGAGAGAAGGAGGGAGGGACGAAGGAGAGGGAGAGAGAAGGAGAAAGGACTGAGTTTGATCACGCTAGTCCTGGAGAGAGAGAGAGAGAGGGAGAGAGAGAGAGAGGGTTACATAGATACGCGGACCAAGCAGACCTTACTGCCCTTTGAAGGTGGTCTTTGCCTTACTATAAAGACTTACTCAAATTACAGAAGTTAGAGAGAGAGAGAGAGAGAGAGAGAGAGAGAGAATAAAGTGAAGAAAGGGGATGAATCAGGAAGAGAGAGAGAGGATTAAGAGAAAAAAAGGTATATGAAAGAGAGAGAGAGAGAGAGAGAGAGAGAGGATTGAGAGAAAAAGGTATATGAGAGAGGGAGAGAGAGAGAGAGAGAGGATTAAGAGAGAAAAAGGTATATGAGAGATAGAGAGAGAGAGAGAGAGAGAGAGAATAAAGAAAATGGATGAATCAGAGAGAGAGAATAGTGAAGAAAAAGGGTATATTTTAGAGAGAGAGAGAGAGAGAGAGAGAGAATGAAGAAAAAGGGTATATTTTAGAGAGAGAGAGAGAGAGAGAGAGAGAATGAAGAAAAAGGGTATATTTTAGAGAGAGAGAGAGAGAATGAAGAAAAAGGGTATATTTTAGAGAGAGAGAGAGAGAGAGAGAGAGAGAATGAAGAAAAAGGGTATATTTTAGAGAGAGAGAGAGAGAGAGAGAGAGAGAGAATGAAGAAAAAGGGTATATTTTAGAGAGAGAGAGAGAGAGAGAGAATGAAGAAAAAGGGTATATTTTAGAGAGAGAGAGAGAGAATAGTGAAGAAAAAGGATATATTTTAGAGAGAGAGAGAGAGAGAGAGAGATTGAAGCAAAAACGTTTCGTAAAAGAGGGAAGTAAGAAAGAAACCGGAAGGAGGAAGTGAGCGAGGAAAATCAAGTGAGACAGGAAGTGAGATAGTCGGGCCGTAAAACCACAGGCGCACCACTATCATGCAGAGAGAGAGAGAGAGAGAGAGGGAGGGAGGGAGAGAGAGAGGGAGAGGACCAAGGGAGCAAGTGAGAGTAAGAAAATAGAGAGAGGAAGCAAAAGAGAGAGAGAGTAAGAAAACAGAAAGGAAACAAAAAAGTGAGAGAGTAAGAAAATTTGAGAGGGAGTGAGAGAGTAAGAAAATAGAGAGAAAGTGAGACAGTAAGAAAATCAGAGAGAGGACCATGGGAGCAAGGAAGAGAGTAAAAAAAAAAAGAGAGAGAGAGGAAGCAAAAAAGTGAGAGAGTAAGAAAATTAGAGAGAAAGTAAGCAAGGAAGGGTGTGAGAAAGTCAGGCCATTACACCACAGACATTCCTAAATCATGCCACCAAGAAAGAGAGAGAGAGAGGAAAAAAATAGAAAATTAAAGAAAGAAACAAAGGATAGGCAGCAGGTCTGTAATTTTAAGCTATATATCTTTGGCGACGCCTTGGAGTTCTCAGTCAAGTTTTAATTTATATGCAGGGAGGAAATGGCGGGGGACATGGAGGCGATTTGTTTATGGCCACCCCGTATGGGATTAAGGCGTCTGGCAGTAGATAGATAGAAGTTAAGGACCCTTTGGAGTTCTCAGTCAAGTTTTAATATACAGTATATGTAGGGAGGAAACGGCGGGAGACAGGGTGACATGGAGGCGATTTGTTTGTGGCCACCCCGTATGGGATTAAGGCGTCTGGCAATAGATAGATAGAGGTTGTGGCAGGTGAGGGTAGATTAAAATAGAATAGGGTAGATTAATTTAGGATTAAGTTGTTCCCTTTCCTACCTCTTCTCTACGCTCCATCAACATCACATATATATTCTATTTTTGTCCCTACTCATCAACAACCTCCCTCCCACCCTCCTCGCATACCCTGTTCTTTTGTTCTGTGCTGTTATTGTTCTCCTGTTCAATAAGTGAAGGGTCGCTTGATATAAAGATCCCTGCTCAAGAACGAACCCCCACAACACACCACCCTCCCTCATGTCCTGTGCCCTAACACCTTTTCCTTAATGGT
>NC_137009.1:37548152-37550652 GCF_032717465.1 Coenobita brevimanus
ACTGCCTACCTACCATCATCGCTGCCTCCCCTTTGCCTACCTACACCATCCCTTCCTACTCTGCCTACTTACGACCATCCCTGCCTACCCCTCTGTCTACCTACCACCATCGCTGCCTACCTTTCTGCTTACAACCATCCTTGCCTACCTACCACCATCGCTGCTACCTTTCTGCTTACCACCATCCTTGCCTACCTCTCTGCCTACCTACCACCATCCTTGCCTACCTCTCTGCTACCTACCACCATCCTTGCCTACCTCTCTGCCCACCTACCACCATCCCTGCCTCTCTGCTTCCCAGCAAACATTCCTGCCTGCTAACCATCACGCCTGGCTACCTTCCTGCCTACCTATTTCCATCCCTGCTGCCTCTCTGCCTACCCACCACAATCCCTGCCTACCTGCCTACATACCAACTTACCTACCTACCTACCTACCTGCCTACCAATCATCTTATATACTTGCCACCCTTCCTACTTTCCTCCCCAGTTACCTGCGAGTACCTGCCTATCTACCGACCTACCTCTCTTCCTACCTACCAGTCTACCTATCTATCTATCTACCTACTTACCTCTCCCTCCCTGCCTACCTATCTATCAATCTACCCACTTACCTCTCCGTACCTACCTACTTGTCTGTCTATCCACCTACCTACCTAACTGCCTATCTATCTATCTGTCTGTCTGTCTGTCTACCTACCTACCTACCTACCTACCTACTTACCTCTTCCTGCCTGCCTCCCTCCCTCCCTACCTACCTATCTGTCAGTCTATCAGTCTACCTACTTACCTCTCCCTACCTGCCTACCTACCTATATATCTATTTATCAATCTGCCTACTTACCTCTCCCTACCTACCTACTTACCTACCTACCTACCAACCTACCTATCTATCAATCTGCCTACTTACCTCTCCCTCCCTCCCTCCCTACCTACCTACCTGCCGACCAGCTTACCTACCTACCTACCTACCTACCAACCATACTAGAAAAATAATAAGTATCTCTGCATCACTAATATATTTTTCTTCTTTATTTAAATGACGTGTTAAATATATAATTATTTTTCCAGACGATTTTTTCTTAGTAAGGTAGAAGACGATTTGATACAGAGGGTTTAGATGAAGATTTAGTGGTTATTGTTGTTGTTATTATTATTATTATTATTATTATTATTATTATTATTATTATTATTATTATTATTATTATTGTTGTTGTTTTGCTCTTGGTGTTGGTGGTGGTGGTATTATTTGCAGTAGTAGTAGTATTTTATTATTATTATTATTATTATTATTATTATTATTACCGGTAGTTTATTATAATTATTATTGGGCTATTATTTCATTATTTTCAATACTTTCTTCTTCTTCTTTTTATCTATTTACCTATCTATCTATAGCCCGACGCCCTAATCCCGCAAAGGGTGGCCACAGACAATACGCCTCCAGGTCGCTCTGTCACCCACCATTTGACTACCCTCCCCCCAACTCACCCCCCGTTCCTCATATACCTCTAACTCCATCCCTCCACCTCATCCTCGGTCTACCCCTCCCTCCCCCTCCCTCCACCTCACCCACATACACCCTCTTAGTCTTTCACTCTCCATCCTCTCCACATGTCCAAACCACCTTAGTGTATTTCTCCTAATCTTTTCAACCACATCCATCCCACAACGTTCCTTCACTTCTTCACTTATTATTATTATTTAATAATTATTATCATTATTATTATTATTATTATTATTATTATTATCGTTATTACTATTACTATTATTATTATTATTATTATTATTATCGTTATTACTATTACTATTATTATTATTATTATTATTATTATTATTATTATTATTATTTTCTTGCTTTTCTTCTTCTTCCTCTTCTTCTTCTTCTTCTTCTTCTTCTTCTTATTATTATTATTATTATTATTTTCTTCGTCATCTTCTTCTTTTTCTTATATTATTTTCATCTACTTTTTTTTTCTTCTCGTTATTATTATTATTATTATTATTATTATTATTATTATTATTATTATTATTATTATTATTATTATTAAATACATCATTAGATTATGTGAAATAAAATGAAAGAAATTAACCCAAGCAATACCAACAATTCATTCCTTTTAATAATGGTTTTCTAGTACTAAGTGATACAGGGTACTATGGTGTGTGTGTGTGTGTGTGTGTGTGTGTGTGTGTGTGAGAGAGAGAGAGAGAGAGAGAGAGAGAGAGAGAGAGAGAGTGATACAGGGTACTAAGGGATGATGGTGTGTGTGTGTGTGTGTGTGTGTGTGTGTGTGTGTGTGTGCGAGAGAGAGAGAGAGTGGACAACTGTATTCATGTATTGTACGCTAATTAATGTGAAAATTACTGAGTATGGATGAAAGTGTTTGTGTGTGTGTGTGTGTGTTTGTGTGTGTGTGTGTGTGTGTGTACTGTATGCAGCTGTTTATGTGTGTGTGATTTTGTATGGATGTAAGTAGTATATGTGACTGTGTGTGTGT
>NC_137009.1:37555652-37560652 GCF_032717465.1 Coenobita brevimanus
GTGTGTGTGTGTGTGTGTGTGTAGAGAGAGATCTGTGTGTATGTGTTAGTGGTCAGTGTGTGTGGAGAGAGAGAGAGAGAGGAGACGTATGTGTATGTGTGTGTCGTCAGCGTGTGTGTGTATGTGTGTGTCGTCAGCGTGTGTGTGTATGTGTGTGTCGTCAGCGTGTGTGTATGTGTGTGTGTGCTAGTGATAAATTTTCCAGGTTTGCTTATTTCCGGGCAGGCTACGTAACGTCTCCCCTGGCCGCCATCTTTGTTGTTGACATCCCGTCGCTCACAGTTTATCGACTTTAAAGACAAATTTCCCGCCCTGTTTCGTCTCTTTCCTGGATTTTCACACAAAGTTTTAATGACTTTTACTACTGCTCTCTCTCTCTCTCTCTCTCTCTCTCTCTCTCTCTCTCTCTCTCTCTCTCTGCCTGGCTGATTGATATATATATATATATATTTTTGTCTGTCTTTCTTTCACTGTTACCGTCTCTTGTTGTACCTGTCTCTCTTCTCTCTGTCTTCCTGCTCTCTCTCTCTCTCTCTCTCTCTCTCCCCCTAACCTAATTTCATTTTACTTAGTGTCTCCCTCCCTTCCTCGCTCACTTACTTTCATGCCCTCATACTCTGTCTCTTCCTTTCTCATTTTTTCTCTCTCTTTCCCCTTCTCTTGTGCTTCCCTTTCTTCCTGTGCTCTTACTCGTTGATGTATTGTTAGATGAAGTTGTGATATTAACAGAGGAGGATGGTGGGGTGTGGAAGGAGAGGGAAGGGTGTAATAATAATAATAATAATAATAATAATAATAATAATAATATGCTCTTTTTCGCTGATATATTGATAGATGAAGCTATGATATTAAGAGGAGGATGGTGGGGTGTGGAAGGAGAGGGAAGGGTATAATAATAATAATAATAATAATAATAGTAATAATAATAATAGTAGTAGTAGTAGTAACGGTGGTAGTGACGATGATGGTGTAGTAGTAATCATCATCACCACCACCACCATCATCATCACCCCCTCCTCCTCCTCCTCCTCCATATAAATTCCCTGTCCAACTTTTTTCTCTTCTTTAATCGGGGTTGTCCGATTTTTTTGGTTTATACGTGGATTTTTTGTGTTTATTTTTTTCCTTTTTTGTTTTTTTTTGTTTCATCCTCTGTTTAAATGAATCTTTTTTTTTTATGGATTTGTGTGTGTGTGTGTGTGTGTGTGTGTGTGTGTGTGTGTGTGTGTGTGTGTGTGTGTGTGTTTGCCTTTTTTTTCTTTGAAGTTGTTTATTTATTGTTTTTTTTTTATAATGGTTAGTTTTGAGTGTGTGTGTGTGTGTGTGTGTGTGTGTGTGTGTGTGTGTGTGTGTGCTTCTTCGGGTTAGTTTTAGTTACGTTCTCTCTCTCTCTCTCTCTCTCTCATTTTCACCATTGATTGCAGTCTCCCTCTCTTAACATAGATATTTATTGCATACCTTTCTAATATTTTTCTTTTCTTGTTTTTCTGTCTTTGTAATTTGTTGCGTATTTGTTTATTTGTTTATTTTTGTACCTGGTAGTTGTTTTTGTGTGATTTGTTTACGTCTGTTATTAATAATTATTTTTTCATAGGTTTGTGGTCTTCTTCCTTCTCTTCCTCCTCCTTCTCCTCCTCCTCCTCCTCCTCTTCCTCTCGTCATCGTCGTCGTCGTCGTCATCCTCCTCCTCCTCCTCCTCCTCCTCCTCCTCCTCCTCCTCCTCCTATATCTCTTCCTGTATCTCTGTCTGTATGTCTCCTGTGTTTGTCTGTGCATCTGTTTATACGAATATATCTATCTGTATCTATCTACCTATCTATCTGTCTGTCTGTCTATCTATCAATATACACCCGTCTGTCTGTTTCTGTCTGTGTACCAGCTCTCTTCCGGCTTTCTTTATCATGGTAGGTTTAATGTCTATCTATTTGGGTCTATCTTTTTATCTATCCATTTATCTGTCTTTAATCTATCATGTTCCCTTTTGATTCACCGAGATTTAACCCCACTATTTGTAATTACGGGATCTCTCTCTCTCTGTATCTATCTATCTATCTATCTGTCTTCATTTTGGCTGTTTACTCCCTCTCTCTCTCTCTCTCTCTCTCTCTCTCTCTCTCTCTCTCTCTCTATCTCTTAAAAGTAGTTGGCTGTTTTGTTTATTTTAGTGATTTAATTTATCTACTTATCTATCTATCAGTCTGTCTTCATCTATCTATCTATATCTATCAGTCAATCTCCATCTATCTATTTCTTAGTCTATCTATCAGTCTATCTCCATCTATCTATCTGTATCTCAGTCTCTATCTATCAGTCTATCTTCTTTCTATCTATATCAGCCTCTGTCTTCATCTATCTTTATATCTATCGGTCAATCCATCTATCTACCAGTCTATCTCCATCTTTCGATCTATCAGTCAATTTAATCTATCTATCAGTCTGTCTCCATATGCTTATCTATCTATCAGTTAGTCTCCATCTATCTATCAGTCCCTATCTCCTATCTATCAGTCAGTCAAATCTATCTATCAGTCTATGTCCATCTATCTATCTATAAGTCAGTTTAATCTGTCAGTCTATCTGTCTCCGTCTATCTATCAGTCTCCATCTATCGATGTCTCTTATCTCTATCTATCGGTCATTGTGTCTACTTTCTATCTACTCGGCTTGGTCTCACCGGGTAAACCATTCACACTACCGCTACCACAGTTAACCACACCACCACAATTCACCACACCACCACAATTCACCACACCACCACAATTCACCACACTACCACAATTCACCACACCACCACAATTCACCACACCACCACAATTCACCACACCACCACAATTCACCACACCACCACAATTCACCACAGTACCACAGTTCATCACACTACCACAATTCACCACACCACCACAATTCACCACACCACCACAATTCACCACAGTACCACAGTTCATCACACTACCACAATTCACCACACCACCACAATTCACCACACCACCACAATTCACCACAGTACCACAGTTCATCACACTACCACAGTTCACCACACCAACACAATTCACCACACCACCACAATTCTCCACACCACCACAATTCACCACACCACCACAATTCTCCACACCACCACAATTCACCACAGTTCATCACACCACCACAATTCACCACACCACCACAATTCACCACACCACCACAATCACCACTACCACAATTCACCACACTACCACAATTCACCACACTACCATAATTCACCACACTACCACAATTCACCACACTACCACAGTTCACCACACTACCACAATTCACCACACCACCACAATTCACCACACCACCATAATTCATCACACTACCACAATTCACCACTACCATAATTCACCACACTACCAAAATTCACCGCACCACCACAATTCACCACACCACCACAATTCACCACACTATCACAATTCACCACACTACCACAATTCACCACACTACCACAATTTACCAATCTACCACAATTTACCACACCACAACAATTCACACCACCACAATTCATCACACTACCACAATTCACCACACTACCACAATTTACCACACTACCACAATTCACCACACTACCACAGTTCACCACACTACCACAGTTCACCACACTACCACAGTTCACCACACTACCACAATTCACCACACCACCACAATTCACCACACTACCACAACTCACCACACCACCACAATTCACCACACCACCACAATTCACCACAGTACCACAATTCACCACAGTACCACAATTCACCACACCACCACAATTCACCACACTATCACTTTCCACCACACTTTCCTTGCGTTAACTTCGTAAACAGAGAGAGAGAGAGAGAGAGAGAGAGAGAGAGAGAGAGAGAGAGAGAATAAAATATATGGGAAATTGACTGTTGAGTGTCAGTTTTGATGTGTGTGTGTGTGTGTGTGTGTGTGTGTGTGTGTGTGTGTGTGTGTGTGTTGGAGGAAATGGAATTATGGAGAGAAGTGGAAAGAGCAAATAGAGGAAAAATGGAGGTATGGAGAGAGAGAGAGAGAAGGGGGGGTAAGGAGAGAAGAGAGAGAAGTCTATTTTCCTTCCTGAGATGGTAAATATTGAACTAAGTGCTCTCTCTCTCTCTCTCTCTCTCTCTCTCTCCACTATTTTTTTCCATCAAATTGCCTTCTTTGAATCTATTACATCACTTTGTCTGTCTTATCTGTCTACCTCTATCTATCTATCTGTCTGTCTATGTGTATCAGTATATCTATCTGTTTATCTATCACGTTTTTATGTGAAGGCCTGTGAAAAATGCACGCCTGTCCATTCATTACCAATATCTGTCGAACAAGCTGGAGATAGATAGATAGATAGAGGGAGGCTTATAAAGAGGGAGAGAGAGAGAGAGAGAGAGGGAGAAACAGAAGTGATGAGAGAGAGGGAGAAAGAGAGAGAGATTTATAGAGGGAGAAACAGACGTGGTGAGAGAGAAAGAGAGAGAGGGAGAGAGAGAGAGAGAGAGAGAGATTTATAGAGGGAGAAACAGACGTGGTGAGAGAAAGAGAGAGAGAGAGAGGGAGGGAGAAAGAGAGAGAGAGAGATTTATAGAGGGAGAAACAGAAGTGGTGAGAGAGAGAGAGAGAGAGAGAGCGGAGGAGGCAGGTAGGTCAGTCGATATGTAGGAAGGGAGGCTGGAAGGTAGGCAGTGGGGAGGTAGGTAAGTAGGTCAGGCTGTAAGTAGGCAGTGGGCATAAAGGTAGGTAGGTTGGGAAGTGTGAAAACAGAGGTAGGTAGGTAGGTAGGAAAGGCAGAGTGGGGTAAGTAGGTAGGTAGGTAGGCAGAGGTCAGAAGGGAAGGTTAGTAAGTAGGTCAGTAGGTAGGTAGGAAAGAGGTAGAGATGAAGGTTGGTAGGAAGGGTAGACGCAAGAGGCGATGTTGGTTGGTAGAATAGGGTGGTTGAGAGGTAGGTAGGATGTAGGTCGGTAGTTACGAAGGGGGAGAGAGAGAGAGAGAGAGAGAG
>NC_137009.1:37563152-37565652 GCF_032717465.1 Coenobita brevimanus
CCATCATCACTCCTCGCTACCATTACCACTACCACGATCTGCAGCTCCTACCACAACTACCACATTAACTACCACAACTACCACAATTATCTCAAGTCACAGCTGTCTCCTTAACTACTACCATCACATCTACAACTACCACTACCACTGTTACTACCATTTTCTTCCTGCCACACCATGACCACCACCACAACTACCACAGTGACCTTTGCTGTTTCTACTACCACAACTACCACCACTACTGTCATATCTACCCGTACCACAGCTGTTATGTATCTGCCCCTACCACAGCCGTCATTTTCACCACATCTACCACAACTACCACTCACCTACCCCTACCACAACTACCACTATCACCTACCCCTACCACAACTACCACTGTCATATTTACCCCTACCACAACTACCAGTCACATCTACCCCTACCACAACTACCATTATCACATCTACCCCTACCACAACTACCATTATCACATCTACCCCTACCACAACTACCACTCACATCTACCTCTACCACAACTACCACTGTCACATCTACCCCTACCACAACTACCACTGTCACATCTACCTCTACCACAACTACCACTGTCACATCTACCCCTACCACAACTACTACTATCGCATCTACCCCTACCTCAACTACCAGTCATATCTACCTCTACCACAACTACCACTGTCACATCTACCTCTACCACAACTACCACTGTCACATCTACCCCTACTACAACCAGCCTACCACTACCACAACTACTACACTCACCACTACGATCAGACTTACCACAACTACAACGATCATCGTACCTACCACAACTACCAGCACCACTTCAGCTACCACAACCTACCACCACTACCATAGCTACCAAAACTACCACCTGCACTACCACCACTACTACTACCACTATTTCCCAAACTACCACAACTACCATACCACTTCTTATGTTTTTCTTTGGCGAGGAGAGAGAGAGAGAGAGAGAGAGAGAGAGAGCTGAAATGAGAGAGGAGTGAGGATGAAACGGGGTCCTCTCTCTCTCTCTCTCTCTCTCTCTCTCTCTCTCTCTCCTTGTTCTTCTTCTCCTCCACCCTCCTTTCTTCCTCTCTCTCTCTCTCTCTCTCTCTCTCTCTCTCTCTCTCACATGTTTTCCTTTCTCCCTCCCAGCCTCCCTCCCCTTTCTCTCCACTTCCTTTCATCCTTCCTCTCTTCCTACCTCTTTCCCTCCCTCCCTTTCTCCCTCCTTCCTTCCTTCCTTCCTTCCTTTATTATTCCTACTTTCCTTCCTTCCCTCACTCCCATCTTCCCTCCATTCCTTCCCTCCTTACTTCTTTCCTTCCTTCCTATATTTATTCCTACTTTCCTTCTTTCTCTCCCTCCCTCCCTCCCTCCCTCCCTCCCTCCCTCCCTCCCTCCTTCCTTCCTTCCTTCCTTCCTTCCTTCCTTCCTTCCTCTCTCCTTTCCTATATTAATTCCTACTTTCCTTCTTTCCCTCCCTCTCTCCCTCCTTCCCTCCCTTCCTCCTTCCTTCCCTCCCTCCCACCTTTCCTCCTTCCTTCCTTTCCTCCTTCCCTCCCTCCTTCCTTTCTTCTTTCCCTCCCTCCCTCCCTCCCTCCCACGCACCTTTCCTACTTCCATTTTCCTCCTATCGTCCCTCCCACCCACCTTCTCTTCTTTCCTCCCTCCCTCACTCCTTCCCTCCCTCCCTCTTTCCTTCTCTCCCACACACCTTTCCTGCCTCCCTCCCTTCCTCCCTCCCTCTTTCTCTCTTTCCTTCTCTCCCACCCACCTTTCCTCCTTCCCTCCCTCCCTCTTTCCTTCTCTCCCACCCACCTTTCCTCCTTCCCTCCCTCCCTCTTTCCTTCTCTCCCACCCACCTTTCCTCCTTCCCTCCCTCCCTCTTTCCCTCTTTCCTTCTATCCCACCCACCTTTCCTCCTTCCCTCCCTCCCTCTTTCCCTCTTTCCTTCTATCCCACCCACCTTTCCTCCTTCCCTCCCTCCCTCTTTCCCTCTTTCCTTCTCTCCCACCCACCTTTCCTCACTTCTTCCTCCTTCCCTCCCTCTGTCCTTCTTTCCTTCTCCCACACACCTTTCCTCCTTCCCTCCCTCTTTCCCTCTTTCCTTCTCTCCCACACACCTTTCCTCCCTTCTTCCTCCCTCCTTCCCTCCCCTTTTCCTTCTTTCCTTCTCTCCCACACACCTTTCCTCCCTTCTTCCTCCCTCCCTCCCTCCTTCCCTCCCCCTTTCCTTCTTTCCTTCTCTCCCACACACCTTTCCTCCTTCTCTCCGTACTTTATCTCCCATTCACCTTTCCTCCCCTTCATTTCCTCCTGCCTTTCGTCTCTCCCATCTGCCTTCTCTCCTTTCCTCCCTCCCTCCTTCCTTCTTTCCATCTCACCCACACACCATCCGTCCCTCCCGCCCTTCTTTCCCTCCCACCTTTCCTCCCTCCCTCGCACCCACCTTCTCTCCTTTCCTCCCTCCCTCCTAATTAATTATATATATCAAACT
>NC_137009.1:37570652-37575652 GCF_032717465.1 Coenobita brevimanus
CCATCCATCCATCCACCCCTCCATCCATCCACCCCTCCATCCATCCATCCATCCATCCATCCCTCCCTCCATCCATCCATCCATCCATCCATCCATCCATCCACCCATCCCTCCCTCCCTCCATCCATCCCTCCCTCCATCCATCCATCCCTCCCTCCATCCATCCATCCATCCATCCATCCATCCATCCATCCATCACTTCCACGAGGGGAACGTAGATTGAGTTCGGATTGAATTAGTTGATGCCTTACGGGGAGAGTGAAGGAGGGAGAGAAGGAGGAGGGGAGAGGGAAGGAGAGAAGGGGGGGGAATGAAAGGAGAGATTGAGGGAGGGAGGGAGGGAAGGAGAGAGAGGGGTGGAATGAAAGAAGGAGAGATGGAGAAAAAGAGAGTGAGTGAGGGAGGGAAGGAGAGAGAGGGGGAAATGAAAGATGGAGAGATAGAGAAAAAGGGAGAGTGAGAGAGGAAGGGAAGGATGGAGGGAGAAGGAGGGGAGGAAAGGAGAAAAAGGAAGGGAAGAAATATGAATAGATAGAAAGGAAGGAGAGAGAGAAAAAGAATAAAAGGAAGGAGAAATAAGAGAGAGAGAGAGAGAGAGAGGAGGGAAGAGGAGCTGAGAGAGAAGGGAGAGAATAATAAAAAGAGTTAGAGAGGAAGGAATTTTAAAAGGAAGGAGAGACAGAGAGAAAAAGAGGAGAATGAAAGAGGAAAGAGAGGGAGAAGAGGGTGAGAGAATGACTAGGAGAGAGCTAGTAAAAAAAAAGAGTGATTGAGAGGGAGAGGAAGGTAGGGAAGTAAATTAGGAGAGAGAGAGAGAGAGAGAGAGAGAGAGAATGGAGGAGTTAAAAGGAAGGATGTAAAATTCGAGAGAGAGAGAGAGTCACACGAGACACCAACTTTACCAAACTCAATTTCAACCTGGGATCAGCTAGGCCTTCCATTCTCTTTCTCTTTCTCTCTCTCTCTCTCTCTCTCTCTCTCTCTCTCTCAGTTTCCCATCTTTCTTTTGTCTCATCAGTTTCTTTTTCATTAGAGAGAGAGAGAGAGAGAAATAAAAGGAAAAGATTTAGTCTAAGAGAATTTAAAGAAAAGAGAGAGTAAGTAAGAGTATACCTGGAGAGAGAGAGAGAGAGAGATGGAAAAGAAATTGAAAGGGAATGTAGTGAGCGAAAGAGAGAGAGAGAGTAAAGAAAGGAAGGGAGGGGGGGTGATTTAGGAGAGAGAGAAGGGAAGTTATGGAGAGAGAGAGAGAGAGAGAGAGAGAGAGAGAGAATTAGAAAATGGCAAAGAAGAGAGTTAAGAAAAGTGAAAGAGAGAGAGAGAGAGAGAATAATGTTGATAACTGAGAAGAGAAGGAATTATAAAATGGTGGAGAAAAGAGTAAAAGCAAGAAAGAGAGAGAGAAAGTGAGAAAGAGAGAGAGAGTCTTTCTTCATCTGGTCCTCTTTTATGTAAATCGAGGTGTGTTGGCCTGGTACTGATTGAGGCAGGGTGGGGTAGGCAGTGTGGTGAGTGGTGAGGCAGGAGGGTTAGGCAGAATGGTGAAGCAGAGGGTTAGGCAGGATGGTGAGGCAGGGTGGGGTAGGCTGGATGGTGATGTAGGGTGGGGTAGGCACGATGGTGAGGCAGAGGGTTAGGCAGGATGGTCAGGCAGGTTGGGTCAAGCATGATGAGAGGCAGGGTGGGGTAGGCAAGGAGGGAGATTGTAAGAAGGTAGGGGGTGTAGGCAGGGAAGTAGGGAGGTGAGGCAGGGTGGAGGTAAAGAGGGGAGGTAAGGCAGGGTGAGGTAGGAAAGAAAGCTGAGGCAGGGTGGAGGTAGGCAGCGTTGTGCGGCAGGGGAAGTGAGGCGGGGTGGAGAAGGCAGAGGTGAGGCAAGGTGGAATAGGAGGTGTGGTGAGGCAGGATGGAGGTAGGCATAGTTGGGGAGGAAAGGAAGGTGAGGCGGGGTGGACTTAGCAGGAGAGGTGAGGCAGGATGGGAAGGCAGAGGAGGTGAGGCAGGGTGTGGTAGGAAGAAGAGGTGAGGCAGGTTGGGGGTAGGTAGGGAGGTGAGAGAGGAAGGGAGGAGATAAAGAAGAAGGGAGAAAGACTAAATAAAAGGGATTGGAGAGAGAGAGAGAGAGAGAGACGGGGGGGGGGTAAGGATTGAGAGAGAGAGGGGATTATTGAAAGAGAGTGAATAAGAGAGGAGGATTTTTTTTATAAGGGGTATTCATAATAGTGAGAGAGAGAGAGAGAGAGATGAAAACGAATGTCTAAGGAAAAGAAAGAAAAAGAAAAGTGAGAAAAGGAGAGAGAGAGAGATGAAAACGAAAATCTATGGAAAAGTTGGAGGAAGAAAAGTGAGAGAGGGAAAGAGAAAGAGAGAGAGTGAGAGCTGTGGAAACGAAAATGCAAGGAGGAGGGAGAGAGAATAAAGAAAATGGAGGAAAAGAAAGTGAGAAAGTACGTCGGCGCTCTCCCTCTCTCTCTCTCTCTCTCTCTTTCTCTCTCTCTCTCTCTCACACTGTCTCTGTCTGTCTGTTTGTCTGTCTCTCTCTCTCTCTCTCTCTCTCTCTCTCTCTCTCTCTCTCTCTCGCTGCAGCATCGGGGTCTATGAGAGTACTTGGCGTCATTGTTTTTCTTGATGTTTTTTTGTTGTGGTGGTGACGTCATTGGTGTCTTGGAGTCTTTTTTTCTTGTTATTACCTCCGCCAGTGAAGTTGGAGGAGGTTATGTATTCTCTTATGTTTGTTTGTGTGTTTGTTTGTCCATACCATATCTCCAAATGTTTTAAAGGAATTTCAGTGAGATTTTGTGGAAGTGTGGGCCATGGATCAAGGAAGAACTGATTTAATTTGTGGGGTGATTGCTCTCATCTGACGGAACTGGACTAATCACACACCTTGAATCCACAGCCACTGTTCCTTGAAACTTAATTAGTCTCGGTTATAACACGAATCTCCTTGGTTACTAGTAAAATCGACCTCTATTCTGACTACACTTGGCCATCAACTGAACCAAAAGGGATTAGGGATCATTTTCAGGTTGTGGTGGTAGTTACTGGTGTGGTAGTGGTTGTGGTAGTATTGGTGGTAGTTGTGGTAGTATTGGTGGTAGTTGTGATAATGTTAATGGTAGTTGTGGTAGTGTTAGTGGTAGTTGTGGTAGTATTGGTGGTAGGTGTGGTAGTGTTAGTGGTAGTATTGGTGGTAGTTGAGGTAGTGTTAGTAGTAGTATTGAAGGTAGTTGTGGTAATGTTAGGGGTAGTTATGGTAGTGTTAGTGGTAGTTGAGGTAGTGTTAATAGTAGTATTGGAGGTAGTTGTGGTAGTGTTAGTGGTAGTATTGGTGGTAGCTGAGGTAGTGTTAGTGGTGGTTTTAGTGATAGTTGTGGCAGAAGGTATGGTAGTGTGTCTTGATGGAGTGAGGTGGTGGTATTTGTGAAAGTGATGATGATGGTGTGTGTGTGTGTGTGTGTGTGTGTGTGTGTGTGTGTGTGTGTGTGTGTGTGTGTGTGTGTGTGGTAGTTGTGATGATGGTGGCTTGTAGAATGATTGTTTTTGATGACTGTGGTTGTAGTTGTGGTAGTAGTTGTAAGGGTGGATTAGTTGTAGTGATGATGTTTTTGTCCGAGCTTGTGGTAGTAAAATATCTTCAGTCATGTTGTGAGAGAGAGAGAGAGGGAGCAGAAGGAGGAAAGGAAGAGAGAAATATATACACTGGATATGTTGAGGGAAAAAGAGATAGGGAGATAAGAAAAAGGAGAGAGAGAGAGAGAGAGAGGGTGGGGGGGTGGTCAGCGAGTTATCAAAGCCTTGGGGAAAATGTAGGCCTGTTATTGAATGGGGGTAGGCCTAAATATAAAGGGTATAAGGGTAATTAGAGAGAGAGAGAGAGAAAGAAAGAGGAAGAGAGAGAGAGAGAGAGAGAGAGAGAGAGAGAGAGACGCATCTAGTTATTTCAGTGATTCGTAGGAGAGTATTGTTATTGTCATTAAAAGGATTATTATTCAGCTTAGCAGTGACATTTCAGACTGGGAGGTTTAATATAGCCCTCATTAATCCTTTCGCTGCTAAAAATCCCCCTTAAAGTTGAGAGAAATCGCCTGGTTACTCAATAATAAATTAAAATGTAGGTGGGTTGAAGCGAGTGTTGATTATGATGGTGAGTGGCAGAGGTAGTGAAACGTGGGTTGAGGTTACCGAAGAGTTTATTGCCTTTGTACAATAGGGGAAGAAAGTTCGAATATTTTTTTCCATTACTTCTGTTTTTCCTCTGCTGGCTAATATAGTTATGCGGAGAGGGGATTGGTCTTTTATCTATCTGTCTGTCTGTCTGTCTGTCTATCTATCTATCTGGCTGTCTAAAATTGTTCTTTCTTCCTTCCCTCCTCTAATCATTCTTGTTTCCTACATCCATCCATCCAGCCTAACCATTCCTATCTCATCATCTGCTTCCTCCTCCTCTCCCCACCGAACCCCTCCCCTCCTCTTCCTTCTTCCCTTCCTCTCCGTCTCTTTCTTCTCTCCCCCACCCTCCTCTTCCTTCATCCCTCCCTTCCCATTCTTTTCCTTTGTATTTCTCGTCCCATTCCTTTCATCCTTCCTCCATTCCTTCTTCATTCCAGTCTTTCCATCCATATAACCTAGCCCCCCCCCTCTCTCTCTCTCTCTCTCTTTCTCTCTCTCTCTCCTCCCCTCCCCTCTCACTTTCCCCTCACACCTCTCCCTATACATCACTCATTCTTAGACGCAGAACTGCCGCAGTGGAGAGAGAGAGAGAGGGAGGGGTCGTGAAAGATTAATGAATATGTATTTAATTCGAACAAGGAAGGAGAGAGAGAGAGAGAGAATTAAATGCATATATGTAGGAAGGAAGAAAATTGATGAATGCGTAAATAGAGGAAGGAAGATGAAGGATAGAAGGAAGGATGAAAGAGGAGGAGAAAGAAGGAAGGAAGGAAAGACGGAGAGACGGAAGGAAGGAAGGAGGAGGAAGAGAGAGAAGGAAGAAACAGGAG
>NC_137009.1:37590652-37598152 GCF_032717465.1 Coenobita brevimanus
GTATCCATGTACGTGTGTGTGTGTGTGTGTGTGTGTGTACCGAATTGCATGTATGTGTATCCATGTACGTGTGTGCGTGTGTGTACGTGATGCAAATGTAATGCTGTGATCGGCGTATCGGAAATTCTTTATCTCGGAACCACTTAGAGAGAGAGAGAGAGAGGAAAGCAGATTTGATGGGTAGGTTTAAATTGAACGAAAAATAATGAAAAAAGATTGATAGATACGTTGATAGATAGATAGAGAGAGAGAGAGAGAGAGAGAGAGAGAGAGAGAGAGAGAGAAGGAAATTTAATAGATATATGGAAGTTTAACGAAAAATAATGAAAAAAGATAGGTAGAGACAGATAGATAGTGATAGATAGATAGATGGATAGATAGATAGAGATTATATAGTATGAGAGGGGGAACGATATTTAATAGATAGATGGAACAGTCTAAAGAAAAATAATGAACAGATAGATAAGTAGATAGATAAAGAGAGAGAGAGAGTGAGAAAGGGAGAGAGAGCAATAAGGGGAGGGAGAGGGAGGGGAGAAAACCAAGGTACCTTTTTATTTAAGGGAGAGATTATGGCTGGGAAGGGAGGGAGGGAGGGAAAGAAAGGAGGAGGGAGGGAGGAAGAAAGAGGGAGGGTGGGAGGAAAGAAAGGAGGAGGGAGGGAAGGAGGAAGAAAGAGGGAGGGCGGGAGGGAAGAAAGAGGGAGGGAGGAAGGGAAGAAAGGAGGAGGGAGGGAAGGAGGAAGAAAGAGGGAGGGAGGAAGGGAAGAAAGAAGGAGGGAGGAAGGGAAGAAAGAGGGAGGGAGGAAGGGAAGAAAGGAGGAGGGAGGGAGGGAAGAAAGAGGGAGGGAGGAAGGGAAGAAAGGAGGAGGGAGGGAGGGAAGAAAGAGGGAGGGAGGAAGGGAAGAAAGAGGGAGGGAGGGGAAGAAAGGAGGAGAGAGGGAGGGAGGAAGAAAGATGGAGGGAGGGAGGGGAAGAAAGAGGGAGGGAGGAGGGGAAGAAAGGATGGCGGAGGGAGGGAGGAAGAAAGATGGAGGGAGGGAGGGGAAGAAAGAGGGAGGGAGGGAGGAAGAAAGGAGGAGGGCGGGAGGAAGAAAGAGGGAGGGAGGAAGAGAAGAATGGAAGAGGGAGGGAGGAATGCATGGAGGGAAGCAGGGAAGAAGAGAATGAGGAGAGGTGAGAGGGAGGAGGTGAGGGAGATTGAGAGAGGGGAGGGAGGAGGTGAGGGAGATTGAGAGAGGGGAGGGAGGAGGTGAGGGAGATTGAGAGAGGGGAGGGAGGAGGTGAGGGAGATTGAGAGAGGGAAGGGAGGAGTACATGGAGAGAGGGAAGAAAGGAAGGAAAGCTGGGAGGGAGGGAAGTGGGAGATAAACAGGAAGGTGGAAGAAAGGAATAGAAAAGGAGGAAGGAAAGGAAGAGAGAAAGAGAAGTTAGGAAAGTTGCATCGGAGACGGAAAGTGAGATTGGTGGAGAGAGGGAGAGAGAAAGAGAGAGAGAGAGAGTTAAGGAGTGGAGGGAGGAAAAGAAAGGTGGAAGAGAAGGAGGGAAGAGAGGAAGGAAGGAAGGAGGTGTAGGAAGCAGAAGGAGAGAAGGAAGGAAGGAGGTAGAAGGAGAGAAGGAAGGAAAAAATGACTGAAGGAGGGAGAGGAGGAGAAGATATGGTGGGGAGGAAAGGGAGAGAAAGTGAGTGGAGAAGGGGGGAGGGAGGAAACGATGGAGGGAGGGAGGAGAGAAGGAGAATGGAGGGAGGGGAAGGGGGCAGAGATGAAGTTATGGGGGAACAGATGGAGAGAGAGAGAGAGAGGATGATTATATTCATCTTAGGACCCTTTCTTAAGTTAAAAAAATGGTCTTACGCTGGCAAGGATAAGGTTTTATATCATGGTACTGAGAGGGTTAAATAAGGAGGGATGTCTGTCTGTATGTCTATATGTATTTATCTGTCTCGATCTGCGACACACACACGCTCTCTCTCTCTCTCTCTCTCTCTCTCTCTCTCTCTCTCTCTCTCTCTCAATTTTCTTCTCAGGTAAACAATTTTCCTTCCCAATAAAGTGATTTAGTTCTCTGGGTGTGGTGGTGGTTGTGGTAGATTGTGGTAGTTGTGATAGTTGTGGTAGATTGTAGTAGTTGTGGTAGAGCTGGTAAGCTGCAGGCTATATATATACAGATAGATAGATAGATAGATAGATATAGATTTTCACTATAATTTGTCCTTTTTTTTTTCTTTAGCACATTATTTCATGCTGCACAGAGGCAGGTAAAGACAGTGCTACGGTTCTGCATCTCTCCGTAGCACTTCGTGACTAGCGTCAAATTTTAGTGATCATCTTTTGATACAAGTAAGCCTTCAGGGTGGAGAGATGGGTGTTACAGGCCATGAAAACAAACCAGGCGCCATCTTGAATCAGCTGGGATATGTAAACAAACCAGGCGCCATCTTGAATCAGCTGGGATATGTAAACAAACCAGGCGCCATCTTGAATCAGCCGAATTATGCAACAAAAATTAAATAAATTATTTTTGTTCCTGAAGTAAGGCGAGGGAAGGCAGAGAGAGAGAGAGAGAGAGAGAGAATGTGGAAGGAGTACAAAAGAGGAAAAAATGAAGATACTAGAAATGGGAATGAAAAAGTAGACTAGAAATGCAGGTACATACAGTACATATATATATATATATATATATATATATATATATATATATATATATATATATATATATATTTATTTATTAGAGAGAGAGATGAAAGATTGGCGTAGAGTGGAGTTCGAGGAGAGAGATCAAAGAGAGCAAGAAGGAAAGAAAAGTACTGAAGAAGAGGTAGAGGGAGGAAGATAGGAAGATGAAAGAGAGTAGGCTAAAGGAGAGAGAGAGAGAGAGAGAGAGAGAGAGAGAGGTGCAGAGAGAGAGAGGGAAGCAGGGAGGAGAGAATGGCGAAGGATATTATAGGTAGGATGAGGGGGGGAGGGAGGAAAGAGTAGCGAAGGATATTACAGGAGGGAGGGATGGAGGGGGAGGAGGGAGGGAAGATGTTACACCACTGCAGTCAGTTTGATGCGGTGACTGCAGAGATAAGGAGGGTAGAGAGGAGGGAAGGAAGGAAGGAGGGAGGCTGGAGAGAAAGAAGGAGGGGAGAGGAAGGAAAGAAGGAGGGGGAGAGGAGGGAAAGAAGGAAGGAGGGAGCCAGAGAAGGAAAGAAGGAAGCAGGAAAGAAAGGAAAAGCGTATGAAGTTAAAGATGGGCAATAAATTTATAGAGAGAGAAAGAGAGAGAGAGAGGTGGGGGGGGGAGAAAGTACAAAGGAAATAGGGAAAGGAAAGAAAAGCGACTGAGAGAAAAAAACTGACAGAAAAGAAAGACGAAATATGAAGGGAATAATGAAGGAAGGAAGGAAGGACTTTTGGAAGGAAAGAAAAGGTAAGAAGGAAGGATGGAGAGTGAAGGATAGGAAGTAAGGAAAGCTAGGAAAGAAGGAATGAATGAGAAAAGAAGGAAGATAAGCCTGAAGGAATGAAGGAGCGAAGGAAGAGCAGATAATGAAGGAAGGATATGAAGGAGGGAACAAAGTAGAGATTATGAAGAAGGGAAGGAAGGAAAAATAATGAAGGAAGTGAAGGAAGGATATGAAGGAGAGAATGAAGAAAAAGTAATGAAAATGAAGGAGGGATATGAACGGAGGAATGAAGGAGGGAAGGAAGAAGGGATATGAAGGAGGGAAGGAAGAAGAGCTAATGAAGGAAGTGAAGGAAGGATATGAAGGAAGGGTGTAGCATATGAAGGACAATAAATAACAAGGTATCTGGTCATTGATTTTTATGTGGTGATTTTCAGAAGACTTGGCCGCGAATATGGTGTCTGATATTGCTATAGTGTAGAGACTGACGAGGAGAGCAGCAGGCCTCTATCTATGTCTATCTTTTTTTTGTGTCCGACTCTGGTCATATGCTTCACAGCCTGCTCCCAAGGCCCAGTAGTCCTTCTACATATCATACACCTCTACATGTCACCACTTCGGCGCTAACACCCACCGTCCATATTGAATACATGCTAGGGCTGTCTCATACAGGACTGGTGTATTGGTATTAGCGGGGGTATTTTTATGGCACTAACACCCACCGTCCATATTGAATACATGCTAGGGCTGTCTCATACAGGACTGGTGTATTGGTATTAGCGGGGGTATTTTTATGGCACTAACACCCACCGTCCATATTGAATACATGCTAGGGCTGTCTCATACATGACTGGTGTATTGGTATTAGCGGGGGTATTTATATGACATGTCGACAGGTCTTCTGGTAGATCAGTAAAGTCTGATATTTATGAAATTCAAATCCTTAAACTGTTCCCTGCCCCAGCCAGGATTTGAACCTGGGTCCGGTAGGACTGCAGGCCACCTCTACCGATTGAGCCACCGTCTGTCTGTCTGTCTATCAGTCGTTCTATCTAACTGTTTGTTTATGTATATGTTTATTTATTTATCTGTGTAACTCTGCTATCAGTCTGTCTGTCTGTCTGCCATCAGTGTCTGTCTATTTCTGTCTGTATCTGTCTGTCTGCTATCGGTGTCTGTCTTTTATCTATCTTTCTATCTACCGTCAGTGTCTATCTGTCTGTATATCTGCTGTCAGTTTCTGTGTTTATGTATCTATCTATCCTCTATCAGTGTCTATCTATCTATCTCGGCTATCACTGTCTGTCTATCTATCTATCTGTCTTGTCAGTATCTATCTATCTATCTATCTATCTATCTGTCTTGTTTCTTTTATCACACACACACACACACACACACACACACACACACACACACAGCTGTATATCTATCTCTCTCCCATCAGTCTATCAGTCTATATCAGTTAACCTCCAGTCCTTCCACTCGCTGACTGGATGTTCCTACCACTGCACCACCAGCTTCCCCTAAGAATAAGTCGCCTACGCATCGGTGTAACGAAACCACACTACTAATTCTACTGTATCTACTTTGTCGCAGGGTAGAGTGTTCCCCCCCCTCTCTCTCTCTCTCTCTCTCTCTCTCTCTCTTTCCAAACACACACACACACACACACACACACACACACACACACACACACACACACACACACACACACACACACACACACACACACTATATCTGAATGCAGTACTAGATTTGTCTCGGCTAAAGAAGTTCCCTAACACCTC
The DNA here is from genome assembly GCF_032717465.1 of Coenobita brevimanus. Lineage (NCBI taxonomy): Eukaryota > Metazoa > Arthropoda > Malacostraca > Decapoda > Coenobitidae > Coenobita > Coenobita brevimanus. The sequence goes on from NC_137009.1 coordinate 37,595,833, forward strand.
TTCATAAGTGATTTATTTTGCTTGTTATGCCTTACTATCCCCTTCTGTGTCACTTAAATAATTCAAACACCTCTTCCTAAGCGATTTATTTTGATTATTACGCCTACTATCTCTTTTGTAATTTAAATAATTCAATCACCTTTTCCTAAGCGATTTATTTTGTTTATTACACCGTACTATCCTCCTCTGTAATATAAATAGTTCAAACACCTCCTCCTAAGCGATTTATTTTGTTTATTACACCGTACTATCCTCCTCTGTAATATAAATAGTTCAAACACCTCTTCCTAAGCGATTTATTTTGCTTATTACGCCTTACTATACTCTTCTGTAATTTAAAGTATTCAAACACCTCTTACTAAGCGATTTATTTTGTTTATTACACCTTGCTATCCTCCTCTGTAATATAAATAGTTCAAACACCTCTTCCTAAGCGATTTATTTTGATTATTACACTTTACTATCTTTTGTGTCATTTAAGTAATTCAAACACCTCTTCCTAAGCGATTTATTTTGACTATTACACCGTACTATCCTCCTGTGTAATATAAATAGTTCAAACATCTCTTCCTAAGCGATTTATTTTGCTTACTACGCCTTACTATCCCCTTTTGTGTCATATAAGTTATTCAAATACCACCTTACTTAAAGGATGTGAAGATTTGACGAGATAGAAATAGATAGATAGATATATAGATACAGAAATAGATAGATAGATACATAGATAGATTGATAGATAGATAGAAAGATAGATAGATTGATACATATATACACATAAATAGATAGATATAGAAAAATACATAGCTAAATAGATATACATACATACATTCATACATCGGTACATATATTAATAGATAGATAGATAGATAGATAGACAGGAATGCAGAGAGACAGACAGGCAAGGAAAAGGAAAGGAAAGATTTCAATAAAACAAATATTCAAATCACCAGCTTCCTTCTCCTCCACCCCTTCTTCCTCTCTCTCTCTCTCTCTTTCCTTTTACTACTCCACTCCTCCTCCCCTTCTAACTCTCCTCCTCCTCCTCCTCTCTTTACCGTTTCTCTCCCATCTTCTCCCTTCCTCCTCCTCTTCCTGCTCTGTTTACCCCTGTCTCCCTTCCATCTCTTTCCCTCCCTCTCCCTCCTTCCCTCCCTGCCTCCATCTCCCTTCCCTCTCCCTCTCCCTTTCCTCTTCCCTCTCCCTCCCTCCCTCCCTCCCTCCCTCCACCTCCTCCTCCCTCCCTCTGACGTACGGTTTGCTCCATCTATTATTCCTTCCGAGAAATTTAAGACGAAATGGAAGGTCGCGGCGGCTAATACACACACACACGGTTGACACACACACACACACACACACACACACACACACACACACACACACACACACACACACACATATCCATCCATCCAATCATTTATACACACACACACACACACACACACACACACACACACACATATCCATCCATCCAATCATTTATACATACATACACACACACACACACACACACACACACACACACACAGATATGATGGATAGATTACAGAGTTCTTACAAATGACAGACCTAATTGGGTATAGGCCTCTCTCTCTCTCTCTCTCTCTCTCTCTCTCCATAAATATATAGTTTATCAGTTTCTGTCACACTGTCATTCCATCTATCTATCTATTTAGGTGTCTATCTATCTATCCACCTGTCTATCTATCTGTCTATTATCTATCTATGTTTTCGGTCTATCTATCTGTCTATCAATTTTGTCATATCAATTTTTCTATCCATCTGTATCTATCCATCTATCTATTTGTCTATCTATCTATCTATCACTATCTATCAGCGTGACCTAAATAGACTAGATCTCACAAGTATTTCAGTCCCTACTCATCAACAACCCTACCCCAGGAGACACTATCGCCTCCCTCATATATTCCCCTTCCTTATCTATCTATCTATCTATCTGTCTGTATTTATCTGTGTCTATCTGTTCATCTATCTTTATCTATCAGTCTATTTATCTATCTGTCCATCTATATCTATCTATCAGTCTGTCTCCATCTATCTATTTATCTATCTGTCTAATCTGCCTGTCCCTCTATCTATCTGTCTCTGTCTATCTGTCAATTTATCTATCTATCTATCTATCTACCTAATCTAATCTGCCTATCCATCTATCTATCTATCTCTCTAAAGAAACATATCAGTCTCTACCTTGGTGCTAGAGAGAGAGAGGGAGAGAGAGAGAGAGAGAGTACACGGTAAAAGTACACACAAACGTACACACTTTTGAACTCAGGTGCACATGTATCTGCACATACATACCTAC
>NC_137009.1:37608152-37620652 GCF_032717465.1 Coenobita brevimanus
CGTAAAAATAGAAGGAATTTATATACGTATAAATAGGAAGAATTTTTATATATATGCGCATCCGTTAACGTTTGAATTTGAATATGCGTTTTCGGTTATCTAAATACGCACATATCTTTTTATAGGCGTTAATACTTATAGATATTAAAATGATATTCAGTGCGAGTATTCATTTATTTTGTATACTTTGTGTGTATAAGGTAGCCATGTGTACTTTTGTGTGTACTTTTTATGTGCATTATGTGTACTATGTATTTTATGTGTATTATGTGTACTTTTCTGAATTATGTGTACTTATGTGTACTTTATGTGTGTTATTATTATTATTACTATTACTACTACTATTACTACTACTACCATTATACTACTACTACTACTACTACTACTACTACTAATTTGTATGCAAGGACTGAATATCGTGAACTGTATTTGCATAGTTATAATCTTGTGCTTCTGTGCAAGTAACATACATTCTATTGTCTGTTCATACATATGCATACGTAAGGACTCCATGTGCATAATATCATACTTACACATGTATACGTAATTGCAGCCGTTCATACAGTGTACATAGACGTAAGTGCGATTTTCCATACATATACATTCATCATTCTTTTATTTTTTTTTTTATGTATTTCTTTGATAACAACTGAGGAAGGAAAAATAATTGAATACAAAAATAATGTCTATCTTTCTATATGTCAATCTATGTCTGTATATCTATCAGCCTATATCTATCATCTATTTCATTATCTAGCTTCGTTTAATAATACAGGCTAACTAAATCTTCCTATCTATCTATATCTATCAGTGAAAAAAAATAATCTGTCTATATGTCAGTCTATATTTGTCTCTATATCTATTAGCCTTTATCTATCACATCTATCTATGTACTATTTAGCTTCGTAGGCTATGTAAATCTTGCTATCTATCTATATCTATTAGTCTAAATCTGTCTACATATCTGTCTCACATCTGTCTATACGGTATATTATCCAGCTCACATTTAATACAGGCTGTCTGTTAATCTTCCTATCTCCATGTCTACCAGTACATTTCTGTTTACCCATATCTATCTACGGTATATTATCTATCTTATCTATCGTCATACTTAATCATACAGGTAAATATGTAGCTGTGTCTTTATTCATGCATACACATACACATACATGCCTAGGTACACATTAATCTCCTATCCATACACAGGAAATCTCCATACATACACACGCGTACACATTTTAACGTACTGCTCATATATACATACATACATACATACTTACAGTTGTCGTACATGAAGAAACCATACTTAACCTTGGAAAAATTACATGTAAGTTATATGTACAGAATACTACTACCACTGCTATTTCTACTACTACTACTATTTCTACTACTACTGCTGCTGCTACTACTACTACTACTACTGCTACTACTACTACTACAACTACTACTGCACCAAAACACACTACTACTACTACTATTACTACCACCACAACTGCTACTGTACTAAAACACATTACTACTACTACTACAACACACACACACACACACACACACACACACAGCTCACATTTATTTTATTTTTAATCTAGAAATTTTCGCATGATATATATTGATACAAAACCTCTAACCTAAACCGGCTACGCGTGCTCGTAAAATCAGCCTCCTCAGTACGACGACACTATTATTATTATTATTATTATTATCATTTTTATTATTATTATCATTATTATTATTATTATTATTATTATTATTTTTATTATTATCATTATCATTTTTATTATTATTATTATTATTATTATTATCATTATTATTATTATCATTATTTTTATTATTATAGGAGACAATATTATAGTTTTTTTGTATCAGGTGGAACTGGACTAATTTGAACTGTACAAAGTGATGGCGTGAAATCTAATGAGACATATGAATGAGTCTCCTTGGTTACTAGTCAAATTTATCCTCCATTCTGACTACACGACCATCAGATAAGCTGGAAAGGGAGCATTTTTTTTTTTTTTTTTTTGACCAAGTGAAAAGATCGGCTATAGAAAAGTAAGAATGAGTCTCCTTGGTTACTAGTCAAATATATCCTCCATTCAGACTACACCTTGCCATTAACTAAGCTGAATAGGGCGTAGCAAATTTTTTTTTCTTTTCCTTTTGCCAAGTGAAAGCAACCCGACTATAGAAACGTTTAATACAGCTTTGATTAACCCCTTCACTACGAGGGAATCTATCTATCTATTGCCGGACGCCTTAATCCCATACGGGGTGGCCACAAACAAATCGCCTCCACGTCGCCCTGTCCCCCGCCATTTCACTGCCCTGCTCCCAACTCACATCCCCCTCTCATATACCTCTCCACTCCATCCCTCCATCTCATCCTTGGCCTCCACCTCACTCACATACGCTCTCCTCGTCAGTCATTCACTTTCAAAAGCTGAATTAAATCGCGTATCAGAAACAAGAATAAAACAGGTACCGTTAAGTGTTGTCGTACTGAAGGGGTGAACGGGATTGTCGATAAATGTGAAGAGAAGATTGGATTTATTATTATTTTTAGTGATTTATGTATATTTATGGCCATGTCTGAAAGTAACGTTAGGGTAGGATGTCACAACTCTGGAACTGTCTCCCTCTGTCTGTATTTCCTACTTCCTATGATCTCCAGTCTTTCAAACGCAGTGTGTCCAGGCATCTCGAAATGAATGGATCATGAATTTGGCTCTCTTGTTTGTTTTTGTTGGAACGTTTTGCGGGCTTGGCCTTTGGTTCCTTCTTCGCATAAAAAAGAGTATGGTTGAGTGTGGTTAGGGACTTGATTGGTCTGGGTTAACCTAGACTGGGTTAGGTTAGGTCTGAATGGATTAGAGTGAGTTAGGTTAGGGTAGGGTGCCTTAAATGTATTCTAGATTGATTAGGTTAGGATGGGCATGGTTAGGTGAGAGGTTTGATGTAGCTATGGCAGTTGGATTATTGAAGGATGGGTTAGATTTGTTTAGATTAAGTTAAAACTGGATTAGGTTAGGATGGGCATGGTTAGGTGAGAGGTTGGGCTTGATGTAGCCATGGTATTGGATTATTTTAGGATGGGTTAGATTTGGTTGGATTAAGTTAGAGTTGGATTAGGTTAGGATGAGTTAGATTTGGTTAGAATAAGTTAAACCTGGAGTAAGTTAGGATAGGCATGGTTAGGTGAGGTTAGGTTGGGTTTGATGTAGCTATGGTATTGGCTTAGTTAAGGATGGGTTAGATTTGATTAGATTAAATTAGAGGTGGACTTTGTTAGGATGGGGATGGATAGGTGAGGTTTAGCTTGATGTAGCAATGGTAGTTGGATCAATTATGGATGAGTTAGATTGGATTAGTTGTGATCAGGGTAAGGTGCTCTGTGTTAGGATAAATGGTCTTGTATTTGGGTAAAGATCAGCTGTGTTGGACTGAATAGGATTAGTTTTGATTAGGATAAGGTGCTCCGGGATTGGATAAATGGTCTAGGATTTGGATAAAGATCACTGTGTTGGATTAAACTGGATTACTTTTGATTAGGATTAGGTGCTCTGTAATAGGATAAATGGTCTTGGATTTAGTTAGATCAGGTATGTTGGATTAAACTGGATTACTTTTGATTAGGATTAGTTGCCCTGTGATAGGATAAATGGTCTTAGATTTAGTTAGATCAGCAATGTTGGACTGAATTGGATTAGTTTTGATTAGGATAAGGTGCTCTGGGATAGGGTAAATGGTCTAGGATTTGGATAAAGATCAGCTGTGTTGGCTTAAACTGGATTACTTTTGATTAGGATAAGGTGCGCTGGGGTAGGATAAATAGTCTAGAATTTGGTTAAAGATCAGCTATGTTGGATTAAATTGGATTAGTTTTGATTAGGATTAGGTGCCCTGTGATAGGATAAATGGTCTTGGATTTAGTTAAAGATCAGCAGTGTTGGATTAAATTGGACTAGTTTTGATTAGGATTAGATGCTCTGGGATAGGATAAATGGTGTAGGATTTGATTTTGGATTACTTTTGATTAGGATTAGGTGCTCTGTGATGGGATAAATGGTCTAGGAGTTAGTAAAGATAAGTTGTGGTAGGATAAAAGGAGGATGTGTGTGTCTTGGGTGAGAGTTCTGTTGTATCATGCGAGACTGGGTGACTTTGGTCGATAAAACTCCCTATGTCGCGATAAAGTCAACCAGCTTCTGATAAGGATAAGGTTATGTAATAGCCTAACAACCCCAGTTCTAGGTGACAGGAGGCTCCGTAACACTTCTTTCATGGCGATTTATTATGCATGTTGATCCTGAAATTCTTGCTCGCTACTCCTGTCTGCTTGCATGTCAACTAAGAAATTTATAACATGCAAGCAGTTATGGGTTAGAGTCTTGGCACAGGAGCCTTCGTTGCATCACTTCCATGGCGATTTGTTTTGCATATTGGATCAGCAGATGTGATTGAGAAAATTAGGAGGAATACACTGAGATGGTGTGGACGTGTGGAGAGAATGGAGAAAGATAGACTGACTAAGAGGGTATATGTAGGTGAAGTGGAGAGAGACGGAGGGGCAGACTGAGGATGAGGTGGAGGGATGGAGTTGAGAGGTACGTGAGGGAAGGGGGGAGTGACGTGGGGGGAGAGCAGTCAAATGGTGGGTGACAGCAACTTGGAGGCGTTTTGTTTGCGGCCACCCTTTGCGGGATTAGGGCGTCGGGCTATGGATATATAGGATCAGTTATGACTTAGATTTTGACACAGGAGGCTTGGTAGCAACTCTTCCTTGGCGATTTATTTTGTGTATTAGATCAGCAATCTGTTATGGTATATGTTGTTGAAATATTTGTCTATTCGGTGTTTAAGAGCATCGGCAATACAGTTCGTGCGGCAGCTACTGTTCTATTTATCTATCTATTGCCAGATGCCATAATCCCGTAAGGGGTGGCCATTTGACTCGGAGTTATTTGTTTTACAGGGAGGGGCACTAACCCTCCACCAACCCACTTGTTGACACGTAGGGAGCACGTATGGTTTGGTTATATGGTTACCACCCAGCGTTGTAAATGGTCTCTTGGCTTACAGCGACTGTAAATGGGAGTTATTTTTGTATTCCACGACGCATATATTGAATACATTTTCAAATTGGAGCTGCATCTCTTAACTTCAGTAGCTACCGGTAGAAGCAAAGTAGTAGTAGTAGTAGGAGAAGCAGTAGTAGAAGTAGCAGTAGCAGAAGTAGTAGCAGTAGTAGAAATAGTAGTAGTAATTCTCTTATAGACTTGCGAGAGTTTAATATTTATACCGTTGAGTACATTTTTTCCCTTCCCTTGCGATCCACTCCCATCAGTTATCGTTCAATCCACGCCCCCTAATTATCGCCTAATTGCCTTAATTGCTTGTTCAAGGGGAGTTTGCCTGTTACACAATCAACCCTTCAGTCAGAGAACGCACGGTAATTGTTATGGACGATTCATAAGGCGTTGTTATAGGGTTGAGTTCGTTTGTGTGTAATGTTTGTTGCATCTTAATTCTGTGTACGGTACTATTTAGGGTACTTGGCTTATATATATATATATATATATATATATATTTCTCTCTCTCTCTCTCTCTCTCTCTCTCTTTACCTACCTACCTACTATAGGGTACTATTTACTTGGCTTATAATTGCTCTCTCTCTCTCTCTCTCTCTCTCTCTTTACCTACCTACCTACCTACTATAGGGTACTATTTACTTGGCTTATAATTGCTCTCTCTCTTTCTCTCTCTCTCTCTTTCTCTACCTACCTGCCTCCTATAGGGTACTATTTACTTGGCTTATAATTGCTCTCTCTCTCTCTCTCTCTCTCTCTCTCTCTCTCTCTCTCTCTTATGCTGACCTGTAACAAGAGAATAACACTAGAATTTGATGCTAGTTACGAAGAAGTGCCGTGGAAAGGATGCAAGACCGTTGTAGTGTCTTATTCTGACCCTGGACTACGGGAAATTACCGTACCTGTAAAAAAAAAGAAAAAAAAAACGAAAAACCTATGCCAAGTTAAATTGAATGAAGTAAAGCTGTCAAAATATATATGTATGTGTATGTACGTCCCTATGTATGAATATCTGTGTATGTGTGTGAATGTATGCATGTGTTTGTTTGTATGTATATATATGTGTATGTTTGTAGTTGTGTATGAATGTATGTGTGTGAATGTATGCATGTGTTTGTTTGTATGTATATATATATGTGTATGCTTGTAGCTGTGTGTGAATGTATGTATGTGTGTATGTGTATGTATGTAGCTGTGTATGAATATATCTACAGTATGTATGTTTATGTGTGTAGCTATGTATGATTATCTATGTATGTGGATGAACGTATGTATGTGTGTGTATTGCTATGTATGAATATCTGTATGTATGTGTGTATGAATGTATGTTTGTATGTATGTAGGTATGTATATGTATTTGTGTACCGTATCCGTTAAAAAAAATACCAATGCCAAGTCTGATTTGGATGAAAGTCGGCATGTAGCCTACTGGAGAGAGAGAGAGAGAGAGAGAGAATTATAAAGTATGAGAGGGTGAAAGAAATGTAATTGGTAAAAGGAAGTGTAAAGAAAAATAATGAATAGATAGATAAATAGATTGATTGAGAGAGAGAGAGAGAGAGAATTATAAAGTATGAGAGAAAGAAATTTAATTGGTAAAGGGAGCATTGTAAAGAAATGTATGAATAGATAGATAGATAGATTGATTGAGAGAGAGAGAGAGAGAGAGAGAGAGAATTATAAAGTATGAGAGAGTGAAAGAAATTTAATTGGTAAAGGGAACAGTGTAAAGAAAATAATGAATAGATAGATAGATTGAGAGAGAGAGAGCGCATGGCACACTCGGGGTACGATGGTTGGGAAAATGAGCGAGTTTCTCAGACGCACATGAATATATTAACATGTTGCTTTAAAAAAAAAATATACCACCCAGTATGTGACGATGTATGCGATTTCGAGTCTAATGATTACCAAGGACAGTTTGCGCACGTACAATCCAGGGTGACCGTATATCACAGTTCTTCGTCCGTGGTTCAGAATGGTACGTGCGGTGAGGTGGTATTGGAGGTGGAGAGGTGGTAATTTTAGGCCAGGTTAGAGTGAGAGGGGTATAGACACCGTTAGAGAGAGTTGCTGGCTTGAAAAGGATAGTGGAAGTATGGCAACTCCACTACCATTTGTTGTAGGATTTTCCAAGTAGTAGTTTTATTATTATTATTATGATGATGATGATGATGATTATTATTATTATTGTGAGAGAGAGGGGAGGAACAGCTGTTATCATCCTGCAGGAGAGAGAGAGAGAGAGAGAGAGAGAGAGAGAGAGAGAGAGAGAGAGAGAGAAAGAAATTGCAAAATACACTATCGTACTGCATGGGTTAGAGGGGAAAAGCCTAAATGAGAGAGAGAGAGAGAGAGTATATCACCTGTCTGCAAGGGATTAGAAAGGAAAACCTAAATGAGAGAGGGAATATCATCGTACTACAGTTGTTAGAGAGTAGAAAACAAGCCTGAATGATGATTGGATTGAGGTGTGACCAATTATTGTGGAACTCTGAAGTTAGTTTTCATAATTTTGTGTATTTTATTTTTTCCCCTGGATCCTATGGACTGTATAAGGGGAGGAAATGGGGTTATGATGATGATGATGGTGATTGTAGGTTTAGGAATGGGATAATGATGGTGGTGGTGGTGGTAATTGTTGGAAATAGGTTGATGATGATGGTGATTGTAAGTTCAGAAATGGGATAGTGATGATGATGATGGTGGTGGTGGTGTTGGTAATTGTTGGAAATGGGTTGATGATGATGGTGATTGTAAGTTTAGAAATGGGATAATGATGATGTGGTGGTGGTTGTAATTGTTGGAAATGAGATGATGATGATGATGATTGTAAATTTAGGAATGGGGTAATAATAATGATGATCGTGGTGGTGGTGGTGGTTGTAATTACTGGAAATGAGATGATGATGATGATGGTGGTGGTGGTGGCGGTGGTTGTAATTACTGGAAATGGGATGATGATGATGATGATGATGGTGGTGGTGGTGGTGGTGGCGGTGGTTGTAATTACTGGAAATGGGATGATGATGATGATGGTGGTGGTTGTAGCCTAATTACTGGAAATGGGATGATGATGATGATGATGGTGGTGGTGGTGGTTGTAGCCTAATTACTGGAAATGGGATGATGATGGTGGTGGTGGTTGTAATTACTGGAAATGGGATGATGATGATGATGATGATGATGATGATGATAATGAGAAGAAGGGGGGAAGGATGGTGATGGTGGTGGAGGTTGTAGTGCTGATAGTGATAATAATTGTGTTCACTGTACTTTGACCTAAAATCACCATCTCCTCAGTCAAATACCTCCCCTTGATATGTATCTTGTGTGAGACTTAGGAACGTGACAGCCTTGAGTCATTGGATCCTTTAGTCAGTGGGCTGTTCACAAAACCGCTCTTATTTCAACAACTTTAAGGTCATTGCTGAGTAAAGTGAGTCAGTGCAGATTAAAACGAGTCAGGTATGTACAGTGGGTGAGGCATGGAATCTGACTCACACAGCCTTGAGTCATCATTCCCTGAGTCAGTATCCACAAAACTTCACTCATATTTCAACATCTTTAAGGTCATTGCTGAGTAAAGTGAGTCAGATCAGTGGGTGAGTCATGGAATCTGACTCACACAGCCTTGAGTCATCATTTCTTGAGTCAGTATCCACAAAACTCTCATATTTCAACAAGTATAAGGTCATTGCAGGTCAGAGGGTCAACAATTTCCCCTTGATAGTCAGGAAGAGAGGCAATAGGGGTGGGTTGAGTGGGGTGGTTGGGTTGTTAGGGTGAGTTGCGACGGATTCCACTGCAGGCTAATTATTTCCGATACATTCCTTACTGGATGCGGGGTCCTTGGAATCAGCCTCTTCGCTGCTTGGTAAATGATGAGGGAAATTAACCGTATTATTAAGTATGGGCGGCTTCGTAACACCTCTTCCGTAGCGATTTATTCTGCACATTACACTAACATTCTCTCCTGATGCAAAGGGAAGTTAAGTGAATGTAAGAATGAACCTCTTCTCTTCTTGGTAACTGATGAGGAAAGTAAACCTTGTTATTAAGTGGTATAAGGCCGAAACACCTCTTCCGTAGCGATTTATTCTGCACATTACACTAACATTCTCTCCTGATGCAAAGGGAAGTTAAGTGAATGTAAGAATGAACCTCTTATCTTCTTGGTAACTGATGAGGAAAGTAAACCTTGTTATTAAGTGGTATAAGGCCGTAACACACCTCTTCCGTAGCGATTTATTCTGCACATTACACTAACATTCTCTCCTGATGCAAAGGGAAGTTAAGTGAATGTAAGAATGAACCTCTTATCTTCTTGGTAACTGATGAGGAAAGTAAACCTTGTTATTAAGTGGTATAAGGCCGAAACACCTCTTCCGTAGCGATTTATTCTGCACATTACACTAACATTCTCTCCTGATGCAAAGGGAAGTTAAGTGAATGTAAGAATGAACCTCTTATCTTCTTGGTAACTGATGAGGAAAGTAAACCTTGTTATTAAGTGGTATGGGCGGCTTCGAAACACCTCTTCCGTAGCGATTTATTCTGCACATTACACTAACATTCTCTCCTGATGCAAAGGGAAGTTAAGTGAATGTAAGAATGAACCTCTTCTCTTCTTGGTAACTGATGAGGGAAATTAACCCTACTAACATTCTCTCCTGATGCAAAGGGAAGTTAAGTGAATGTAAGAATGAACCTCTTCTCTTCTTGGTAACTGATGAGGGAAATTAACCCTATTATTAAGTATGGGAAGGCCCGTAACACCTCTTCCATAGCGATTTATTCTGCTATATTTACATTTTCGCCTGATGCAAAGGGAAATTAAGTGTAAGGATGAGCCTCTTCGCTTCCTGGTAAATGATGAGGGAAATTAACCGTATTATTAAGTATGGGCGGCTTCGTAACACCTCTTCCGTAGCGATTTATTTTACACATTACACTATCATTCTCTCTAGGTGCGAAGGGAAATTAAGAGAATGTTAGAATGAGCCTCTTCTTGGTAAACGATGAGGGAAATTAACCGTATTTTTAAGTGGTATAAGACCGAAACACCTCTTCCGTAGCGATTTATTCTGCACATTACACTAACATTCTCTACTGATGCTAAGGGAAATTAATAGGGTGTAAGAATGAGCCTCTTCGCTGCTTGATAAATGATGAGGGAAATTAACCGTATTACTAAGTATGGGAGGCTCCGTAACACCTCCTCCGTAGCGATTTATTCTGCATATTACACAAACATTCTCCTGATGCTAAGGAAAATTAAGAGAAGGTAGGAGTGATGGTAAATGATGAAGGAAGTTAATAAATTGTAGTAAGCAAAGTAAATCGGTGGGGAGGAGGTGTAAAGGTGTATTAAGCAAAATAAATCGGCTGGGAAAAGGTAATAAGGTGTTATAAACAAAAATAAATCGGTTGGGAAAAGGTGTACAAGTAAGGTGTAATAAGCAACACAAATCGGTTGGGAAGAGGAAATAAGTTTTAATGAGCAAAACAAATCGGCGGGGAAGAGGTGTTAGGGAGCCTTCTCATCCAACGAGAATACGGTACAGGCATGGATGCGTAAGAATTGGGACGTTTGTATAGCCTAGCAGTGGATCCGACCGGTTATATCAGTGCCACCGCGTGAAGGCCTCCCTCTCCACACACCTGTATGGGTTAAACAGAGGAGGTGGGAAAGAGCAGGTATACAAGGGACGTAATGGAGAAAGCCGCTGTCTAAACTGTTGATGCGTTCATGTATTTTTGGCTTACTGGTTTACATGTGTGTGTGGACCGTGGAAGTGTGTGTGTGTGTGTGTGTGGGACTGTGGAAGTGTGTGTGACTGTGTGTGTGTGTGTGTGTGTGGGACTGTGGAAGTGTGTGTGACTGGGTGTGTGTGTGGGTGGATGTGTGTGTGTGTGTGGATGGATGTGTGTGTGTGTGTGTGAATAGATTGTGTGTGTGATAGTGGGTGGGTGTGTGGATAGATTGTGTGTGTGTGTGATACTGAGTGTGTGTGTGTGTGTGTGTGTGTGTGTGTGTGTGTGTGTGTGTGTGTGTGTGTGATACTGGGTGGATATAGATGGATGTGTGTGTGATACTGGGTGGGTGTGGATGGATGTGTGTGTGTGTGTGTGTGTGTGTGGATGGATGGATGGATGGATGTGTGTGTGTGTGTGGATGGATGGATGGATGTGTGTGTGTGTGTGCAGGGCTGGGCATAAGGAAGTGTGTGTGTTTATGTCTGAGGGTGTGGACATGTGTGCGTCTGTGTAGGTGTGAATGTAGGGGTGTGTCTGTGTGTGAGAGAGTGTTGATGCTGGGATGTATTTTAGCGCACAGGCTTACATTTACGCCACCAAATGTGTGTATGTTGGTCAAGGGTGTGTGTGTGTGTGTGTGTGTGTTGGGGTGTATATATGTGACTGGGTTTCTGAAGGGAGTTTTGTGACTTTTTTTTTTAGTGCCTGTGTGTGTGTGTGTGTGTGTGTGTGTGTGTGTGTGTGTGTGCGAGAGAGAGAAAGAGAGAGAGAGAGGGAGAGATTATGTAGCTCCAGTCACACAATTACATAAAGTGGGTACTCTTTATTCATTTCTTTTAACTCTATCCTGACGCCACAGACTAACAAGTAGCGTACCATAGACAGAGGTACCCCAAGGCATGTCAATCCCTACTCAGTAACGACCCTCTCTCTCTCACCACGCTAGCATCGTCCTTAATACACCCTCCTCTTTAACCCTTTCGCATAGTTGACGTCAATTTTTGTTTTTGATTTTGGTCTCATTTATTTCAGCCTAGGAATGACCTTTTGTGTTTGGCTAATATATCGTTTGAAGGTGAGATAGAGGATATAGAGGGACGCCTTCACGTGGTGGTACTGATATAACCGAGCGACTCATCTGCCTGGTTATACAAACGTCCCTTAGCTGTTTCCCTAACCCGCCTTGAGAGATGGGTGAAGTGCAGGAGGAGGGTAGTTTAAGCTGCAGTCCACTGGGTTTATGTTTCTGATGAACCTGGAGCTGTTACTACTACTACTACTACTACTATTACTATTACCACCACCACCACCACCACTAGTCCTACTATTACCATTACCACCACTAGTACTGCTATTATCCCCACCACCACTAGTACTACTGTTACTACCACCACCATTACTACTACTACTACTACTACTGCCTACTACAACTACCACCACCACCACCACCACCATTACTACTATAAACTACAAAGTATGCTACTACTACTACAGTTACTACCACCACCACAACAACAACAATCAATATACTAATACTATAGTTACTACTACTACTACTACTGCCACCACCACCACCACAACCACCACAATCAATATACTGTGAGGGGTTTATTTTCCTTCAGTCCTCCTTTCTTTCTCCCAACACCCTCTCCC
>NC_137009.1:37625652-37685652 GCF_032717465.1 Coenobita brevimanus
TCATCATACTACCATCATCAACCTAATCATTATCACAATTATCATCATCATCATCATCATTTTTGTTGTCATCATTAGCCACAGTCATCATTACCATCATTGCCAGTCATCATCATCATCATTAGCCACAGTCATCATTACCATCATCATTATTTTTGTGTTCATCATTCTTAGCCACCACCACCATCACAATCATCACCACAATCATCATCATTTTTGTTTTCATCATTCTTAGCCACCACCATCACCAACCTAATCATCACCACAATCATCATCATCATTCTCTCCTTCATCCTGGTGTTGTAAATAGTGGTAGTAGGGTTTAGCAATAGGATAATAGAATAATAAATGAGTAAACTGTCTTTAAATTGCCAACGAACTGTACCACACTTCCATTCATCCATCATCATCATCATCATCATCATCATCATCATTATCATCAGCTTAATCATCGCCACAGTCACCACCATGCCATCACCTCTATTATCATCACCATCATCATCATCAAGCACTATCATTATCATCATTATCATCATCAAGCACTATCATTATCATCATTATCATCATTATCATCATCAGCTTAATCATCGCCACAATCACCACCATGCCATCACCTCTATTATCATCACCATCATCATCATCAAGCACTATCATTATCATCATCATCAGCTTAATCATCGCCACAGTCACCACCATGTCATCACGTCTGCTATCATCATCATCAGCCATCATTATCTTCATCATCATCATCATCATGAATTACTATCACCATCATTGTCATCGTCATTATTATAATCATCATCAGTCTCTCTCTCTCTCTCTCTCTCTCTCTCTCTCTCTCTCTCTCTCACACACACACACACACACACACACACACACACACACACACACACACACACACACACACACACACACACACACACACACACTCTCTCTCTCTCTCTCTCTCTCTCTCTCTCAACAGAAGAATAACATCGGAAAGAAAAATAAAAACAATTCATCTTAAATGCGTCTGACGCTTGCTGGAAGAGTGCTAGAGTTGTGCCTACCATGAGGGGGTAGATATTGGTCTTGAAACTCCCCCCAGTCAGTAGTTATAATAAAAAAAACTTATAAAACGTTACTTATAAATTTCTTAAGGTGTTTGTTTTTTGTTTTGTTTTATGAAGCCTTTTCTATATTAATGGAGAGAATGGAGAACGAAAGACTGACTAAGAGGGTGTATGTAGGTGAGGTGGAGGGAGGGGTAGACCGAGGATGAGGTGGAGGGATGGCGTTGAGAGGTATATGAGGGAGGGGGGGTGAGTTGGGGGGGGAGGGTAGTCAAATGGTGGGTGGCAGAGCGACTTGGAGGCGTTTTGTCTGCGGCCACCCTTTTGCGGGATTAGGGCGTCGGGCTGTTGATAGATAAATAGTAAAAGTAGATAAATAGTAATAGTAGAAAGTAGTAAAAGTAATAATAGTAAATAGTAATAGATAAATACTTCTATCTATCATCTTGTCTATCGTAAAAGTAGATAGATTATAAGTGTAAAAATAGTAAAGTAATAATAGTAAATAGTAATAGATAAATACTTTCATCCATCATCTTGTCTATCGTAGTAGATAAATAGTAATAGTAAAAAGTAATAATAGTAATAGATAAATACTTTCATCTATCATCATGTCTATCGTAAAACAAGATAAATAATAATGATAATAATGAAATAGTAAGAGTAATAATAATAGATAGTAATAGATAAATATTTTCATTCATCTTTATTAATGTCTATCGTAAAAGTAAATTGATAATAATAGCAGAAACTAATAATAATAATAATAATAATAATGATGATAATAATAATAATAATAAATAATAATAATAATAATAGTAAATAGTAATAGATAAACACTTCCATCCATCTTTCCATCTATCTATCATCCAACCCTTTTTTTTAGCCCCATCAGGAGCGTAGGGACCCCGGGCTAGGTTGTTCAGTCACATTAAGGCAAGGGTGACCAGCCTCTCCCGCCCCTGAGAGTCATTATTTTTTTAATGCTAGGAAGAAGGAGCCAAAGATCAGAAGCGAGAAATAAAGCACAGCCATTCCTCGGATTTAAACCATTACATCTCCTTTACTTGGTGGCGATTTGTCTGCGGCCACCCTTCGCCGGATTAGGGCGTCGGGCTATAGAGAGATAGGTATTTTTTTCACCTCTTTTAATCGCGAAAATTGAAAAAAAAAAAATATGAGGATGATATGGAGGGATGGAGTGGAGAGGTATATGAGAGAGGGATGTGTGAGCTGGGGATAGGGCGGCGAAATGGCAGGGGACAGGGCGACATGGAGACGATTTGCTTGTGGCCACCCCTTACCGGATTCAGGCGTCTGGCTGTAGATAGATAGATAGATAGTAAAAGGTATGATGAGGAGGGTAGATAGATAGATAGTAAAAGATATCATGAGGAGGGTAGATAAATAGATAGTTAAAGATATGACAGGAAGTGTTGATAGATAGATACTAAACTTTATGACGAGTGTGAATAGATTGATAGATAAATAGATAGATAGTAAAACGTATGACGAGGAGTGTAAATAGATAGATAGTATAACGTATGACGAGGAGTGTAAATAGATAGATATATAAATAGATAGATAGTAAACCTTATGACGAGGAGTGTAAATAGATAGATAGATAGATAGATAGATAAATAGGTAGATAGTAAACCTTATGACGAGGAGTGTAAATAGATAGATAGATAGATAAATGGTAAACCTTATGATGAGTGTAAATAGATAGATAGATAAATAGATAGATATTAAACCTTATGACGAGGAGTGTAAATAGATAGATAGATAGTAAACCTTATGACTAGGAGTGTAAATAGATAGATAGATAGTAAACCTTATGACGAGAAGTGTAAATAGATAGATAGATAGATAAATAGATAGATAGTAAGCCTTATGACGAGGAGTGTGAATAGATAGATAAATAGGTAAATAGTAAACCTTTATGACGAGGAGTGTAAATAGATAGATAGATAGATAGATAGTAAACCTTATGACGAGGAGTGTAAATAGATAGATAGTAAACCTTATGATGAGGAGTGTAAATAGATAGACAGATAAATACTGTAGATAGATAGTAAACCTTATGACGAGGAGTGTAAATAGATAGATAAATAGGTAAATAGTAAACCTTATGACGAGGAGTGTAAATAGATAGATAAATAGATAGATAGTAAAAAATATGATGATGAGGGGTTAGCCAAGGGCCTTTGCACGCGGCCCATCATCTCAAGAAGAAACTGGTTCATTTTCACGCCTCTGTCCCTCCTTTGTGTGTCGTGGTTCCTGTGTGAGTGCGAAATGTCGAGTATATGTTGTGTGGGACTTAACTGGTGGTGGGGAGGGGAGGGGAGGGGTTGGGAGAGGTTAGGAGGGGAGTGGAGGGGTTGGGAGAGGTTTAGAGTAGAGGGGAGGGGTTGGGAGAGGTTAGTAGTGGAGTGGAGGGGTTGGGAGAGGCTGAGAGTGGAGGGGAGGGGTTGGGAGAGGTTTAGAGTAGAGGGGAGGGGTTGGAAGAGGTGAGGAGGGGAGGGGAGGGGTTGGGAGAGGCAGGGAGTGGAGGGGAGGGTTTTGGAGAGGTTAGGAGTGGAGGGGAGGGATTGGGAGAGGTGAGGAATGGAGGGGAGAGGTTAGGAATGAAGAGGAGGGGTTAGGAGGGGAGAGGTTAGGAATGGAGGGGAGGGGTTAGGAGGGGAGTGGAGAGGTTGGGAGAGTTTAGGAATGGAGGGGACGGGTTGGGAGTTGTCAGGAATGGAGGGGTAAAGAGAGGTTAGGAGGGGAGGGGAGGGGTTGGGTGAGGTTAGGAGTGGAGTGGAGTGGAGGGGTGGGAGTTGTAAGGAGTGGAGGGGTCAGGATGGGAGGGGGGAGGTTAGGAAGGGAATGGATAGATATAGAATTCGTGTATAAGTTGACTGGGACTTAACTGGTGGTGGGGAGAGGTTAGGAAGGGAGGGGAGGGGTGGGGAGAAGTTTGGAGGGGAGGAGTTTAATCAGGGAGGTATTCGGTACGGTTAGGAAGCTTACTAACACCTCTTCCTTACCGATTTATTTCTGATTCTGCTCCGTTGCTATATTGTGTGTTATTTATGCAATCTATGCCGATATTGAAAAGACATAAGAAGCAAGCCAGGTGATATTAATGAGACGTTGGATAATAAATCGCTAAGGAACAGGTGTTAGGGAGCCTTCTTACCTGACAAGACTACCGACCATCATCACGCAGAATAAGTGGCAGGATTTTACGCCCTTCTTCCTCCTTTGTCTGCCGTAGTTCCTGTGTGGGGAGAAGATGGTGAGGGTAATGCGGGGGTCCTTTTGGATAGGGTGGGGTGGGGGGTTGTTGTGGTAGGGTCTGGGAGTTTTGCTTGTGTGTGTGTGTGTGTGTGTGTGTGTGTGGTGTGTGTGTGTGTGTGTTTGTGTGTCAGTCTGTCAAAAGGGGTGGGAGTTTTTCATTGGGGTTGGGAGTTTTTGATCTGATTTGTGTATGTGTGTTTTGTTTTGTTTGTTTTGAACTTACGGGATTTTTTAGCTACAGGAGTCAGATAGCGCCAGCATCGACACTTCACTAACAAAAATCCTTCTTAAAAGTTGACCCAAAATAAATAACGTAGCGGTAGCGATGTCTGAGTTGTGAGAAGAGTAGGTGTAAGAGGCTGGAGAAAAGAGTACCGTACGTGGATGATTTATATGCCTTCGTCCATCCTTTGTGTGCTCTGGTACCTACGTGTGGTGTGTGTGTGTGTGTGTGTGTGTGTGTGTGTGTGTGTGTACAAAGTGTCGAGTGTAAGTTAGGTTAAAATTAGGGTATCACTTGGAGAAGGTCAGGAAGGGAGTGAAAATTTCTAACTCATTCTGTTAGATGTAGGCTATTCTTGTTGCTTCTAGACTTCTGTTTACGTAAGACTTTATCACCTGTAGGGGTTAGGTACAGGATGGTATTTGATACGGTTAGGAAGCTTACTAACACCTCTTCCTTCCCGATTTAGTCAGGGCGGTATTGTAGTAGGTTAGGAAGCTTACTAACACCTCTTCCTTCCCGATTTAGTCAGGGCGGTATTATAGTAGGTTAGGAAGCTTACTAACACCTCTTCTTTACCGATTTAGTCTTAGGGCTTTATTTTGGTACGGTTAGGAAGCTTACTAACACCTCTTCCTTACCGATTTAGTCAGGGCAATACTCTAGTACGATTATGGAGCTTACTAACACCTCTTCCTTACCGATTTAGTCAGGCGGTATTCTAGTAGGTTAGGAAGCTTACTAACACCTCTTCCTTACCGATTTAGTCAGGGCAATACTCTAGTACGGTTATGGAGGTTACTAACACCTTTTCCTTACCGATTTATTTCTGATTCTGCTCCGTTACTATATTGTGTGTTATTCATGCAATCTAAGTCGATATTGAAGACATGGGAAACAAACCAGAGGATATTAATGAGTAGTTTGGAAAATGAATCGCTAAGGAACAGGTGTTAGGGAGTCTTCATACCCGTCGAGAAGAAAGACCACAACCTTCACCAACCTCTGTCTATTGCCAGACGCCTGAATCCCGTAAGGGGTGGCCACAAACAAATCGCCTCCATGTCGCCCTGTCCCCCAACATCTCATTGCCCTGCTCCCAGCTCACACCAACCTCCTTCCTAGAAAATGACTAGAATATTATAAAAGATTGATTTTTTTTTTTTTTTAAGGCAAGAAAGAAGGAACCAAAGGCGTAGTGAAGGAGGGTTAGTGAGGCTCCACATTTGGCCCGTTGTCCTACAGAATAAGTGGTTGATTTTCACAGCTTTCTTCCTGCTTTGTGTGGGATTGTTCCTGTGTGGAGTAAAACATGTCACACACACACACACACACACACACACACACACACACACACACACACACACACACTCTCTCTCTCTCTCTCTCTCTCTCTCTCTCTCTCTCACACACACACACACACACACACACACACACACACACGTCCCGGCAGTGAAGTGGTTTGGACTGAGAAAAGGGTGGTGGCTGGGGTGCGATTACTCGTATTCCACGGAAGGAGCGAATGATTTCCACGCCTTTGTCAGTCCTTTGTTTGCGTTGGTTCCTGGATGGCGTGCAACATGTGGAGTTTAATGTGGATGGCTGGAGGAGGAAGAGGAGGAGGAGGAGAGTGAAGAAGAGGAGGAGGAGGAGAAGGAGGGTGATGAAGAGGAGGAGGAAGAATCAGAAGACATGAAAGTGGAGGAAAAAGACGAGGAGGAGGAAGAGGATGAATATGTGTTGGAGGAAAGTGGAAGGAGGAGAAAGAAGAGGAGGAGACGGAAGAACCAGAAGAGGTGGAGGAGAAGGAGGGTGAAGAAGAGGAGGAGGAAGAATTAGGAGAGATGGAGGAGGAGAAAAAGAAGAATGATTAGAAGAAGAGATGGCAGAGGAAAAAAAGGAGGGGTGGGGGAAGAGGAATAAGTGCTGGAGGGGCGTGGCAAGAGGAAGAGGAGGAGGAGGAAGAAGAGAAGGAGGAGGAGGAGGAAGAAGAGAAGGAGGAGGAGGAGGAAGAACAGAAGGTGGAGGAGGAGGAAGAACAGAAGGAGGAGGAGGAAGAAGAACAGAAGGAGGAGGAGGAGGAAGAAGAAGATTTATAAGTAGAGATAGACGTGGAGAACAAGAAGAAGAGGTGGAGGAGGAGGAGGAATAAGTCCTGGAAGAGCGTGGAGGGAGGAAGAGAAGGAAGAGGAAGAAGAAGAGGAGGAGGAAGAGGAGGTGGAGGAAAAAGAATTGGAAGAGGTGGAGGAGGAGAAAAAGAAGAGGAGGAGATGGAAGAAGCATCAGAAGAGGGAGAGGAGAAGAAGGAGGAAGAAGAGGAGGAGGAGGAAGAAGAAGAAGAGGAGGAGGAGAAGGAAGAATTAGAAGAGATGGAGGAGGAGAATAAGAAGAGGAGGAGGGGACATATCCCTCTACCAACACTCATTTTGAAAGACAGGCATTGATATTTTAGGTTTATTTAGTATTGGTGCGGGTAGTTTTATGCAACAGGTCAGTCTCCCTCTGTCTGTATTTCCTGCTAGCTATGATCTCCAGTCTTTCAGACGCAGTGTGTCCAGGCATCTCGAAATGATCGGATCTTGAATATGGCTCTCTCTTGTATTTTGTTTTTCTCATGGAAGGAACAGTTATTGCGGGCTCGTGGCCTTTGGTTCCTTCTTCCTATCATAAAAAAAAGTAATATCTCTTCACTTCTTAGTCCTAGTATTCCCTTAGCCTGGACTGTATGCTGGATAGTTTGTTTATTCCAGTGATCACAGTACTTGGTTTCGATATTCGGTATTTACTGTATTGTTTATCATAATGAATTGGATTGATATTTGGTCCACGTCTGCCATTTATCATAGTTATTGGTGTGGGTTAAGTATATATAGGTTCCGGAGACAGACTGATAGATAGATAAGTAGATAAATTAAATCACTAAAATAGAAAATAAACAAAATAACCAACTACTTTTAAGAGAGAGAGAGAGAGAGAGAG
Source organism: Coenobita brevimanus (assembly GCF_032717465.1). Classification (NCBI taxonomy): domain Eukaryota; kingdom Metazoa; phylum Arthropoda; class Malacostraca; order Decapoda; family Coenobitidae; genus Coenobita; species Coenobita brevimanus. The sequence continues at coordinate 37,633,195 of NC_137009.1, forward strand.
AGAGAGAGAGAGACTGCTGGACACATAGATAGCCAGTAAAGGTGTATGTATTTAAATAGAAGCCTGAGAGAGAGAGAGAGAGAGAGAGAGAGGCCTGTAGATTGCCCCATAGGTTATTACAGCAGCCAATCACAATTTTTTTTTTTTTTCATTTTTCATTATTATTATTATTTTTTTGGTTGGCGGTGATTGGATTGAAGTTATATTTTCACCTCTAGTGCTTCCGTCACTGTGTATTTAACCCCAGTGGACGGCGGTGAGAGACTGACGAGGAGAGTGTGTGTGAGTGAGGTGGAGGGGAAGGCCGATGATGAGATGGAGGGATGGAGTGGAGAGGTATATGTGAGTGAGGTGGAGGGGGAGGCCGAGGATGAGATGGAGGTATGGAGTGGAGAGGTATATGAGAGAGGGGTGTGTGAGCTGGGAGCAGGGCAGTGAAATGGCGGGGGACAGGACGACATGGAGGCGATTTGTTTGTGGCCACCTCGTACGGGATTAAGGCGTCTGGCAATAGATAGATAGGACGGTGGGCTGAGGCATGACCAAGATTTTCTTCCTTTTGTAGTTTCATTCGTGTAGCTCATTGGTAGTAAAAGACAGTACTACGGTTCTACATCCTTTCCGTCGCACTTCTTCGTGACTGGCATCATGTTCAAGTGTTAGTCTGTTCCTCAGCATTCAAGATGGAGAGATGGCAATTTTAGGCCAAGTTAGAGAGATGGAGAGATGGTAATATTAGGCCACGTTAGAGAGATGGCAATTTTAGGTAAGTTCGAGACATGGCAATTTTAGGAAAGTTAGAGATATAGAGATGGCAATTTTAGGTAAGTTCGAGAGATGGCAATTTTGGGTAAGTTCGAGAGATGGCAAGATGGCAATTTTAGGTAAGTTCGAGAGTTGGCAATTTTAGGAAAGATAGAGATGTAGAGATGGCAATTTTAGGTAAGTTCGAGAGATGGCAATATTGGGTAAGTTAGAGAGATGGAGAGATGGCAATTTTAGGCCAAGGTAAAGAGATGGCAATTTTAGGCCAAGTTAGAGAGATGGTAATTTTAGGCCAAGTTAAAGATGGAGAGATGGCCATTTTAGGTAAGATGGAGAGATGGCAATTTTAGGCCAAGTTAGAGAGATGGAGAGATGGCAATTTTAGGCCAATAATAATAATAATAATAATAGTAATAATAATAATAGTAATAGTAATAATAATAATAATAATAGTGTAAGTGGTAATAATAATAATAATAATAATAATAATAATAATTTTTTCGTCTTTCAGGTAAGCTGGGCGCTCATTGGTCCGCTGGCTTGATTCCTGTGCCCTGATTGGCTGAGGCTATGACGTCATCAAGGCAGTTGTGACGTCATAGGTGAGTGCTTATTGGTGCTACGGATCCTTGCACTCAGTGACGTATTTTATTTTATTTATTATTGTTATTATTATTATTATTATTATTGGTATTATTATTATTATTATTATTATTATTGGTATTATTATTTATTATTATTATTATTATTGGTATTATTATTTATATTATTATTATTATTGGTATTATTATTATTATTATTATTATTGGTATTATTATTATTATTATTGGTATTATTATTATTATTGTTATTATTATTATTATTATTGGTATTATTATTTATATTATTATTTATTATTATTATATTATTATTATTATTGGTGTTATTATTATTATTATTTTTATTATTATTATTATTATTATTTACATTGTTCATTTTCTACAAGACGATTTTATTCAGATTATATATTTTTAAAAGGCGTGTTGGGATTAGAGTTCGCTTTAATCTCTTCTGTCCGATTATCTGTTTTATATTCATACTGTCCTATTGTGTGGTTGGGGGTCATTGCTTACATAATGCTACTCAGGGGTGCGCGAGGCTGGTCACCCTTGCCTTTATTATGGGGACTGCGTTGCCTAGACCAGGTTGCTGATGTTCCTGATGGCAGAGAGAGAGAGAGAGAGAGACCCTTCATTAACCCCTTCACAACAAGAGATTCTCCTAAACATCAACTTACAAGAGACTTATCCCCTATTCTCGTCTTTTACCGAAGCTTCCTAACACCTTTTCCTAATCGATTTATTTTGCTTATGGCACCTTACTGGCCTATTTTGTGTTATATAAAACCTTCAAACATCGCCGTACTCTGCATAAATAACGTATAAAAAGAAGATCAAATCTGGAACTGTCTCCCTCTGTCTGTATTTCCTACTTCCTATGATCTCCAGTCTTTCAAACGCAGTGTGTCCAAGCATCTCGAAATGAACGGATCTTGAATTTGGCTCTCTTTTGTATTGTTTTTTTTTTTTCTTGGAAGGAACAGTGTGCGGGCTCCTGGCCTTTGGTTCCTTCTTCATTGCATTAAAATAAATAAATAAATAAATAAATCGCTAAGGAAGAGGTGCTAGGGTATTAATGTTTCCGTATGACCTTCGTGTACTATTATTGGTTGTAAATCCGTGACGTCATATCCATCGGTGAATGTGATTGGTTGTAAATTCGTGACGTCATATCCATCGGTGAATGTGATTGGTTGGAAATTAGTGACGTCATATCCATCGGTGAATATGATTGGTTGTAAATCCGTGACGTCATATCCATCAGTGAATATGATTGGTTGTAAATCCGTGACGTCATATCCATCAGTGAATGTGATTGGTTGTAAATCCGTGACGTCATATCCATCAGTGAATGTGATTGGTTGTAAATCCGTGACGTCATCCATCAGTGAATGTGATTGGTTGTAAATCCGTGACGTCATCCATTAGTGAATGTGATTGGTCCATAACGAGGCTGCCTTATGCTGATTGGCTGAGACCCTTGTGACGTCATAGCCATCTTTCTATTGGCTATTCTGTGACGTCATATTCATCACTATCGTTGTCTTGTGTGGTAGGTGGTGGCGACCATCATCCACTCACATGATGTAGTGCTGTTTACCTTTGTCATTATTTTTCTGTCAGCCCTCCTTTCTTCCTGTTCCTCACCATCATCCTCTCACTTGATGTAGTGCTGCCTACTTCTTCCTTAGCCTTTATCATTCTTTTTCTGTGCCTGCCCTCCTCTCTTCCTATTTCTCACCATATCCTCTCACTTGATGTAGTGCTGCCTACTTCTTCCTTAGCCTTTATCATTCTTTTTCTGTGCCTGCCCTCCTCTCTTCCTATTTCTCACCATCATCCACTCACTTGATGTAGTGCTGCCTTTTCCTTCACCTTAATCATTCTTTTTCTGTGTCTGCCTTCTTCTCTTCCTATTTCTCCCATCTTTCCTGTCACATTTTATTATTATTCTTTCATTTTGAGGTGGCTTTACATTGAGTGACAAGTCTAATGGTTTCCTGTAAGCCAGAAAACAATTTACAACGCTGGGTGGTAACCATATAACCAACCCATACGTGTTCCCGACGTGTCGACAAGTGGGTTGGCGGAGGGTTAGTGCCCCTCCCCGTAAAACAACTACAAAGACAAACGGCCACCCCTTACGGGATTATGGCGTCTGGCGATAGATGGATAGATAGCGTATGGGATTATGACGTCTGGCGATAGATAGATAGATAGCGTACGGGATTATGACGTCTGGCGATAGATAGATAGATAGGGTACGGGATTATGACGTCTGGCGATAGATAGATAGATAGGGTACGGGATTATGACGTCTGGCGATAGATAGATAGATAGGGTACGGGATTATGACGTCTGGCGATAGATAGATAGATAGGGTACGGGATTATGACGTCTGGCGATAGATAGATAGGGTACGGGATTATGACGTCTGGCGATAGATAGATAGGGTACGGGATTATGACGTCTGGCGATAGATAGATAGATAGGGTACGGGATTATGACGTCTGGCGATAGATAGATAGATAGGGTACGGGATTATGACGTCTGGCGATAGATAGATAGATAGATAGAGTTGGTATTGACTTTAACTGTGACGTCAAATCCATCAGTGCTGTGATTGGTCCCATAATGCTGGTGCTGTACCGTGATTGGCTGTGATGGGTGTGACGTCATGATCTTGGTGACGTCACTGGGCCCTGATTGGCTGAGTCTAAACCTATTACTGAGGTGATTGAATGATGGAAGGTGTGGTGGGGAGGGGTTGAAGGAGAGAGAAGGGAGGGTTGAAGGATGGGGAGGCAAGTAATGAGTGTGTGTGTGTGTGTGTGGTGAAGGATGGGGAGGCAAGTAATGAGTGTGTGTTGTGTGTGTGTGTGGTGAAGGATGGAGAAAAGAAATGAGAGTGTGTGTGTTTGTGTGTGAGGGGGGTGAAGGATGGAGGAAAGAAGTAATGAGAGAGTGTGTGTGTGTGTGTGTGTGTGTGTGTGTGTGTGTGTGTGAGGGGGGTGAAGGATGGAGGAAAGAAGTAATGAGAGAGAGAGAGAGAGAGACTGTGTGTGTGTGTGAGGGAAGTGAAGGATGGAGGAAAGAAGTAATGAGAGTGTGTGTGTGTGTGTGTGTGTGTGTGTGTGTGTGTGTGTGTGTGTGAAGAGAGAGGGGAGGGGAGGTTGAAGGATGGTTGGAAGGAAGTGAATAAAGGAGACTTGTGTGTGTGAAAGAGAGAGAGAGAGAGGAGTGGGAGGGAAAATTAATTGAAAGGGTCAGGATAGAGGAAGGGAGAGACGTTACTTTAATGAGAGAGAGAGAGAGAGAGAGAGAGAGAGAGAGAGAGAGAGAGAGAATCTATTACTTACTCCTAAAGATTGCTCTCATTTTCTCTCGGGCTTCTCCTTTCTTCTCTCTCTCCTTCCTATCCTCCCCTCCTCCTCCCTCCCTTCTTTCCTTCACTTCCCTCTCTTTCCTTCCTTTCTCTCTCTTTCCTTTTCGTTATTTACTTTCCTCCCTATTGTTTCTTCCTTCCTTCTTTCCCCTTCCTTCATTTTCCCTCCCTCCTTCCTTCCTTCATTTTTCCTCCCTCGCTCCTTCCTTCCTTCTTTTCATTCTTCCTTCCTTCTCACTTCACTTTTCATCTTTTCTTCCCATCCTTCCCTCTCTCCCTTTCTTCATTTTCCCTCCCTCCCTCCTTCCTTCCCTCTTTTTTTCCTCCCTCACTCCTTCCCTCCTTCCGTCCTTCTTTCTTTCTTGTCATTCTTCCTTCCAGTCATTCCTTCTCACTTCACTTTTCATCCTTCCTTCCCATCCTTCCTTCATTCCCTTTCCTCCTTCCTTCTTTTTTCCCTCCTTCACTCCTTCCTTCATTCTGCCTTCCAATCCTTCCTTCTCACTTCACATTCCTTCTGTTCTTTCCTTCCTTCCTTCTTTTTCATCTATTCCTCTTTATCTTTTTTGTTTACTTACTTCTTTCCTTCCTTTATCCATTCCTTCACCACCCAATTCCTACTTCCTTCCCTCCTTCCTTTATATTTCATCCCCAACTTCCCTCCTTTCCTTCACTCACATTCCTTCCTTCCTTCCTTCCCTCCTTTCAACTTACTTTACTTCCTTCTCTTCCTCGTCCTTCCTTGTTCCTTCTCATCTTCCTCTCTACCTTCATTTCTCTTCCTTCATGCCTTCTTTCCCTCCGTGTGTGTGTGTGTATGTATGTGTGTGTGTATGTATGCATGTGTGTCTGTCTGTCTGTCTGTCTGTCTCTCTCTCTCTCAGAAGGGTCAGGTAGGTGGGCCTGACTCAATAATGCAGGCAGAATATAAGCCTCTCTCTGCCTTCCTGCCTTCCCTCTCTGCCTTCCTGCCTTACCTCTGCCTTATCTCTCTGCCCTCCTGCCTTACCTTTGCCACTTCTGCCTTATCCCTGCCTTAACCCTGCCTCCCTCGCCTCCACTCTGCCTCTTCATGCAACCTTTTTCCTTACGTTTACCCTTTCATGCCTCTCTCTCTCTCTCTCTCTCTCACACACACACACACACACACACACACACACACACACACACACACACACACACACACACACACACACACACACACACACACACACACACACACACACACACACACACACACACACACACACACACACACACACACACACACATACCTTTTTCACTAATCATTCCTCTTTTAAACTGTGTGCATGCATCCCTTCCCAGTATCAGCGGACATGCAGCACCCGTCTACCTGAATATTCTCAACCTTTTTCAGTCCAATTCTTTCATTCAGCATTTAATATACACCGTCATTTCTTCTTGTATATAACTGCTCAGCTAAGTAAGTCAGGGTTGTTTTTTATCTATCTATCTATCTGTCTGTCTATCTATCTGCCTATCTATCCGTCTGTCTATCTGTCTGTCTATCTATCTGCCTATCTATCCGTCTGTCTATCTGTCTGTCTCTCTCTCTCTCTATCTATCTATCTATCCCTCCATCTTTCTATGTCTGTCTGTCTGTCTTTCTATCTATCTACTGCCAGACGCCTTAATCCCATAAGGGGTGGCCACAAACAGATCGCCTCCATGTCGCCCTGTCCCCCGCCATCTCACTGCCCTCCCATTACTAAAGCCTTCTTATCACCTCTTCCTCAGCGATTTCGTTTGTATATTGCACCTTAACATTTACCTGTCTGCTATTCATTTCGTTATAAAATTGACATCGTTGGCATCAATAACATACAAGAGAATATTGAGGGTTAATAATTAGAGTAAATCGATCATACTAAGGTGTTAAGATATCCCAAGCCACGTGTAATTCGACCCTTATTCTCCTTGTGTCCTTCCCACTGCCTACGACCTCCATTCTCTCAAGCGAAGTGTATCCAGGCGTCTCAGTATTAACGGTGTTTTCATATATACTTTTAAGGACATTTTAGTCTGTAATACGGCTCTTCATCCTTGTGTCTTTCCCACTGCCTACGACCTCCATTCTCCCCAGCGAAGTGTATCCAGGTGTCTCCATATTATCTGTGTTTTCATCTGTATTTTTTAGGACATAATAATCCCAGAGGGGGTGTCCACAAACGAATTTTCTCCATGTCATCAAGCTGCCCCCTCTCCAACTCACTCCCTTGTCTTATGTGAATGGTTATTATTATTATTATTATTATTTGTAGTGAAATATGTATGTGGGTATTACCGAGAGAGAGAGAGAGAGAGAGAGAGAGAGAGAGAGAGAGAGAGAGAGAGAGAGGGGCATATACCACCCCCCACTCAAATGTCTGCCTTTATTTATTTTTTTATTTTTTTTAGTACTTAGTTTAGGTTGGTATGGAGATTTTTTTTTATGTAATTATTTCTCTTGCCTTATACTGCCTACCGTTTTGCCTCTCTCTCCCTTGCTCTCCGTTCTTCTCTCCCTTTCTGTCTCCCTTCCTCCCTCCCTTTCTCTCCGTTCGTCTCTCCCCTTCTGTTTCCTCCACTCCCTCCCTTTCCCCCCGTTCTTCTCTCCCTTTCTGTTTCCTCTCCTCCCTGCCTTTCTGTTTCCCTTCCTCCCTCCCTTTCTCTCCGTTCTTTTCCTTTCTGTCTCCCTTCCCCCCCCCTCCCTTTCTCTCCATTCTTCTCTCCCTTTCTGTCTGTCTCTCTCCCTCCCTTTCTCTCCGTCCTTCTCTCTTTCCGTTTCCCCTCCTCCCTGCCTTTGTCTCCCTTCCCCCCTCCCTTTCTGTCTCCCTCCCTCCTCTCTTTCTGTCTCCCTTCCCCCCCTCCCTTTCTCCATTCTTCTCTCCCTTTCTGTTTCTCTTCCTCCCTCCCTTTCTGTCTGCCCCCCTCCCTTTTTCTTTCCCTTCTTCCCTCCCTTTCTGTTTCCCTTCCTCCCTCCCTTTCCCTCCGGTCTTCTCTCCCTTTCTGTCTGCCTTCCCCCTCTCCTTCTCTCTCCCCCTCTCGCTCTTTGTTTTCCTCCCTCCCTTTCTGTCTATGTCTGTCCTCCTGTCGATGCCTTCCTCCCTACCACATCTCTTCAGGATTACCTTTATTTTTTTTCCTTTCTGCTTTCCTACCCTCCCTTTCCTTCCCTTCCCTCTGGTTTTCCTTCCCTTCCCTCTGGTTTTCCTCCCTTCCCTCGTATATTTCCTCTTTCCTCTTCCCTCACTCTTTGAAACCCTCTTTTCCTAACTGCCTGCCTTCCCTCTTTCATTTTGTCTTCCTGCCTGCTTCCCTCTTCCTTCCTGCCTGCCTGTCTTTTTCTCCTTCTGCCTCTTCCATTTTCCTGCCTGCCCCACTTCCTCCTTCCTTTCTACCTACCTTCTTTCCCTTCCTACCTGCCTACCTTTCTTCCTTCTATTCCCACTTACCTTTCTACCTTCTTGCCTGCCTCCCTCCCTTCCATTCCTGCCTGCCACCCACTTCTTCCTTCCCTCCTGCCTACATTGCCTGCTTCCCTTTCCTTCTTCCATCCTTACCTATTTTTCTACCTTCCTGTCTTCCTTCCATTCCTTTCTGCCTTCTCCATTCCTCCCTACCTTCCTTTCTTCCTCCCTACCTTCCTTTCTTCCTCCCTACCTCCCTGTCTTCCTCCCTACCCCCCTCTCTTCCTCCCTTCCTGATCTTTCTACCTCCCTGTCTTCCTCCCTTCCTGTCCTGCCTACCTCCCTCTCTTCCTCCCTTCCTGTCCTGCCTACCTCCCTCTCTTCCTCCCTTCCAGTCCATCCTACCTCCCTCTCTTCCTCCCTTCCTGTCCTTCCTACATCTCTCCCTCGCTTCCTACCTCCCTCTCCTCCTCCCTTTCTGTCCTGCCTACCTCCCTCTCTTCCTCCTTTCCTATCCATCCTACGTCCCATTTTTCCTCCCTTCCTGTCCTGTCTACCTCCCTCTCTTCCTCCCTTCCAGTCCATCCTACCTCCCTCTCTTCCTCCCTTCCAGTCCATCCTACCTCCCTCTCTTCCTCCCTTCCTCCCTCCCTTCCATTCCTACCTTCCCCTTTCTCTCCTTGCCATCCTACCTACCATTTTCCCTTCCTGCTTAACTCCTTTCTTTCTTTCCTGCCTCTTTTTTCTTCCCTTTTCCTGCCTCCCTTCCCTTTTCCTCCCTACCTTCCTTTCTTCGTTCCTGCCTACCTTTCTTCGTTCCTGCCTACCTTTCCTCTTTTCCTGCTTGTCTTCTTTCATCTCCCTTCGTTACCTACCTACATCCCTTCTTTTTCTCCCTACATCTTTTTTTTTTCCTGCCTGCCCCTCTTTCTTCGTTCATTTTTCCCTGTTCCTCCTTCTGCCTACCTTTTTCCTTTCCTGCCTGCCTCTCTTTCTTCTCCTGCCTGTCCTTCTTTCTTCGTTCATTTTTCCCTGTTCCTCCTTCTGCCTACCCTTTGCCTTTCCTTCCTGCCTGCCTGCTCTCATCCCTGCCTGCCCTCCTGCCTCTTGTTCCAATAATGAGCTGAGGGAGGTCTCTTCACCCGCCCCGTCTTGCCTCACTGCCTGCCTCACCCTTTTCCTGCCTCACTTCCTGCCTTACCCTTTTCCTGCCTCACTGCCTGCCTAACTCCAATACTGCCTCACCCACTTCTCGTCTCACTCTCACACCCAGCTTAATTCACTGCCTCACATTGCCTGCCTCATCCCACTCCTGCCTTACTCGTTCTGCCTAACCCCAGTCCTGCCTTACTCCTGCCTCACCCACTCTGTCTCTCTGCCATTCCTTCTTTCTTTCTCATTTTATTCTGCCTCATCGCCTGCCTCACCCCAGTCCTGCCTTACTCCTGCCTCACCCACTCTGTCCACCTTTCATTCCTTCTTTCTTCCTCATTTCATTTTGCCTTATTGCCTGCCTTACCCCAATCCTGCCCTACTCCTGCCTCACCCCAATCCTGCCTTACTCCTGCCTCACCCCAATCCTGCCTTACTCCTACCTCACCCCAATCCTGCCTCACCCCAATCCTTGCTTACTCGTTCTGCCTCGCCCCAATCCTGCCTTACTCCTGCCTCATCCCAGTCCTACCTTACTCCTACCTTACCCCAGTCCTGCCTTACTTCTGCCTCATCCCAGTCCTGCCTTACTCCTGCCTCACCCCAGTCCTGCCTTACTCCTGCCTCACCCCAGTCCTGCCTTACTCCTGCCTCACCCCAGTCCTGCCTTACTCCTGCCTCACCCACTCTTTCCCGTTCGTTCCTTCTTTCTCTAGTCCTTATTTTATGCTTCGTTCCTTCAAACCTCCTTCATTCCTCTCTTCGTCTCTTGTTCCTCTAGTCTAGCCTACTTTATGCCTTCCTTCTTTAATTCTTTCCTCCTATCGTCTTCCTCCCTCTTTCCCTTCCTCTCTCCCTCCTTCTTCCCTCGTCCCTCCCTCCCTTCTTCTTTCCCTCCCTTCCTTCCTTCCTTGCTTACTCTCCCTGTTCTTCCCTCCTTCCTTTCTTATGCGTTTCTTCTTTCCTTCATACCTTCCTTCACCTGGTCCCTCCTTCCATTTCTCCCTCCCTCCTTCCTCCCTGCCCATCCATCTCCCTACCTCTTGTATCTGTAATGACTCTCTCTCTCTCTCTCTCTCTCTCTCTCTCTCTCTCTCTCCAACTACTTTATTGTTTTCGATCAGTCATAAATTTATTTTTTTATGAAAGAGAGAGAGAGAGAGAGAGAGAGAGCTATTTCACTTCAGGTAACACCAACACTTTATTTGTCGACTAATTTATATTTGAGAGAGAGAGAGAGAGAGAGAGAGAGAGAGGGAGGAGGGGGGGGTGAGAGAAGTAGGGAAGGTAAGCATAATTAAGGTTATTTTTCCACCTGGTGAGAGGGGAAACTGGAGGGAGGGAGGAAGGAGTGTTGGAGGAGGAAAGAGGGAAGGAAAGGAAGGAGAGAGGGAGGAAGGAAGGAGAGTGGGAGGAAGGAAGGAGAGTGGGAGGAAGGAAGGAAAGAGGGAAGGAAAGGAGAGAGGGAGGAAGGGAGGAAGGAAGGAAAGAGGGAAGGAAAGGAAGGAGAGAGGGAGGAAGGAAGGAGAGAAGGATGAAGAAGGAGAGAGGGAGGAAGGAAGGAAGGAGAGAGGGAGGAAGGGAAGAGGAGGAGGAGGGATTGGGTGGGAGGAAGGAAGGAAGGGAAGACGAAGAGGAGGTAGGAGGAAGAAATAGGAAGGAAGAAGGGAGGAAATAGAGAAAGATGGAAATTACAGGGATGAGAAGGAAGGAAGGTAACGAAAGAGTGAGAGAGAGAGGAGGACAGTGTAGGAAGGAAGGGTTGGAAGGAGGAGGGTAGTGATGAAGGAAGGGAAGGAGGGAGGAGGGTAGTGATGAAGGAAGGGAAGGAGGGAGGAGGGTAGTGATGAAGGAAGGGAAGGAGGGAGGAGGGTAGTGATGAAGGAAGGGAAGGAGGGAGGAGGGTAGTGATGAAGGAAGGGAAGGAGGGAGGAGGGTAGTGATGAAGGAAGGGAAGGAGGGAGGAGGGTAGTGATGAAGGAAGGGAAGGAGGGAGGAGGGTAGTGATGAAGGAAGGGAAGGAGGGAGGAGAGTTGCGATGAAGGAAGGGAAGGAGGGAGGAGGATAGTGATGAAGGAAGGGATGGAGGACGATAGTGATGAAGGAAAGGAAGGAGGGAGGAGGGTAGTGATGAAGGAAGGGAAGGAGGGAGGAGAGTTGCGATGAAGGAAGGGAAGGGATGGAGGAGGGTAGTGATGAAGGAAGGGAAGGAGGGAGGAGGGTAGTGATGAAGGAAGGGAAGGAGGGAGGTGAAGAGGACACGAAGGAAGGAGGGAGGGACAGGAAGGAGGAACAGGGAAGAGGATTAAGAAGAAAGGTAGGAGAGAGGAAAGAAGGAAGATGGAGTGAAGGAAAGAAAGGAAGGACGGAGAGAAAGAATGGGAAGATAAGGAGAACGAAGGAGGAATGGATGAAAAGGAGGGAAGAGGGAAGGAAGGAAAGATACAAAGGAAGAGAGAGAGAGAGAGAGTTAAGGAGGTGAAGGTGGAAAAGAAAGAAAAGGAGTGAGAGAGGATTACATTTCTCTCTCTCTCTCTCTCTGTCTCTCTCTCTCTCTCTCTCTCACACACACACACACACACACACACGTTTTTTCCTTCCTTTCCCCTTTTTCTCTCTTCATTCCTTCCTTCCTTCCCTCTCTTCATTCCTTCTTCCTTTGTTCTTCATTCGTTCTTTCCCTCCCCTCTTCATTCCTCCTTCCCTCCTTTGTCTTTCTCTTCTCTCCGTCATTCTTTCCCTTTATCTATCCTTCTTTCATTCATCCTTCAATCCCTCATCCTCTCTCTCCTTCATTTCCTCCCTGTTCCTTCATTCCTTCATCAGTCTTTCATATTTTCTTTCCTCCCCTTTACATCCCTTTCTTTCCTGTCTTCCATCCCTGTCCTCTTTCCTTCTTTCCTCCTTCATTCCTTCTGCTTCCTCCTTCACTTCCTGTTCCCCTTCTTCCTCAGTTCCTTCCATCGCTCCTTTCTTATCTCCCTCCTTCATAATATTTCCTTGCTTCCTTCAGTTCTTTCCTTCTGTCCTTCCTTCCATCTGTTCTTCCTTCTTTGCCCTTCCTTCTTTCTTTACGACTTCCTTCCTTGTGTGTTCCTCCATTCCTTTCCCTCCCTCCATCCTTTTTTCTTTCCCTTCTCGTTCCTTCCTTTCCTCCTTCCATACTTTCCTTCCTTCCTCCTTTCTTTACGACTTTCCTTCCTTCAGTGTTCCTCCATTCCTTTCCCTCCCTCCTTCCTTTTTTCTTTCCCTTCTCGTTCCTTCCTTCCATATCGTCCTCCGGCCCTTTCATCATCCCTCCCCCCCTCTCCCCTCCCCCCTTCTTTTCTCTCAAAGACCTCTCCTTCCCTCCCTCCCTCCTCCCCTTTTATTTCTTCCTCCCCCTCCTCCCCCCACCCCCTTCCTTTCCTCTCTGCCTTTCAACCTTTTTCCTATGGTAAATATTTGGTCTCTACCCCCCCCCTCTCTCTCTCTCTCTCTCTCTCTCATTAACCCTTCCTCCTCTTCATCTTCTTCCATAAAATTTCGTCTCATTTCCGTGCCATTTCTCACCCATTCTCTCTCTCTCTCTCTCTCTCTCCTCTTCTCTTCTCTAATTATCCCTCCCTTTCTCTCTCGTCTCCCCTCACCTCATCTCTTCTCTCCTCTTCGCTGTTTGTTGTATCGCATTTCTTTTATTATTTATTTTTTCCGCTTCTCTTCGTCTCTCGACCCCCTCCCCTTCTCCCTCCCTCCCCTTCTCCCTCCCTCTCCTTCCTCCTCCCTCCTTCTCCCTCCTCCCTCCTTCTCCCTCCCTCTCCTCCCTCCCTCCCTTTTCTCCCAGCCTTTGTTCTGTCCCTTCCACTCCCCTGGCATCTCCCATTGTTGACATCAATCAGCTGATCTCACCCTCCAGGTAATTGTCACGTGGTTTTGTTGACAATAAGGGTGTCAGCTCAGAGTGACCCATTGTTTACATTGTCACTTAGGCTTGTCTCGGTGTCCTGTTTAAACTTTTTTTTTTTTTTTTTTTTTTTTTTACGATGGCGTCTTGTGTGGCAGGATTCTTTTTACTCTTTTATATTTTCTTTTCTGTCTTTCAGCATTTCTCTTTCCTTCCACCTTTCCTCTCTTCTCCTCTTCTTTCATTCTCTTTTCTGGTCTTTAATCTGATTGCTAGATTAACCTTCACATCGTATTTTAGTTAATTCTTTTTCCTCTTGTCCCTTTTCTCTCTCGCTTCGCTTCCCTTCTCTTGCCTTCCCTTTAGTTATTTCATTTTCCTCTCTTCTCTCCCTCCCTCTCGCTTCCATTCTCTCTCCTTCCCTTCATCTTTCTCTCCCTAGTTACCTTTGTTCTGTCGCATCCACTCCTCTGACGTCAATTGTTTACATTAATCAGCTGATCTCACCTTCCAAGTAATTGTCACGTGGCGTTGTTGACAATAAGGGTGGCAACTCAGAGTGATTTGTTATTTATATTGACAGTTGAGGCTTACGGTGAGTGGTGTTTAAGACTTTCACTTTACGGTAATGTTTTGTTTCACGCTAGTTTAGTCTCTCTACTCATATTTTGTCTTCTCATCTCTTCTTTTCTTTTCTCTTCTCATATCATATCTTCTCTTGTCTTCACTCTAACTCTCCTCCCCCCTGCCCTCCTCTTTCCTCCTCTCTCATTCTTTCCTTTTCATTGACTTAACTCCGATTGCCAGTTTGTTCTTTTCAGTACGATGATATTTTGTTTAGATTTCCTTCTTGCCTCTCGCATTCGTCTGTATCTGCACATCTTCCTCCCATGTCTTCTCTTTCCCTTCCCCGTTCTTACCGTCTCCCGTATTTTTCCTTTCCCCTTTCTCTCCGTCTCTCCATTATTTTCTACCTTTCCCATTCTCTCCGTCTCTCCAGTATTCTATCCTTTCTCTCCACCTCTTCATTATTCTCTCCCTTCCCCTTTCTCTCCATTATTCTCTCCCTTCCCCTTTCTCTCCATTATTATCTCCCCCTTTCTTTCCTTCTTTCCATTATTCCCTCCCTTCCACACCCCAGACATCTCCCATTGTTGACATCAATCAGCTGATCTCACCCCCTAGGTAATTGACACGTGGTTTTGTTGACATAAAGTGTGGCAACCCAGTGACCCATTGTGTACGTTGAAGATTGGGATTGTCTCTAAGTAGTTTTTCTGCCTTTCACTTTACGGTGTCTGTTTTACGATTGTTTTTCACTTTACAATGATGTTTTACGATTGTCTTTCACTTTACGATGTCTGTTTTACGATTGTCTTTCACTTTACGATGTTGTTTTACGATTGTTTTTCACTTTACGATGTCTGTTTTATGATTGTTTTTCACTTTACGATGTTGTTTTACGATTGTTTTTCACTTTACAATGTTGTTTTATGATTGTTTTTCACTGTACGATGTCTTTTACGATTGTTTTTCACTTTACAATGATGTTTTACGATTGTTTTTCACTTTACAATGATGTTTTATGATTGTTTTTCACTTTACAATGATGTTTTATGATTGTTTTTCACTTTACGATGTCTGTTTTACGATTGTTTTTCACTCTACGATGATGCCTTACGATTATGTTTTTCACTTTACGATGTCTGTTTTACGATTGTTTTTCACTTCACGATGATGCCTTACGATTATGTTTTTCACTTTACGATGTCTGTTTTACGATTGTTTTTCACTTTACAATGATGTCTGTTTTACGATTCCTTTTTTCACTTTACGATGTCTGTTTTACGATTCCTTTTTTCACTTTACGATGTCTGTTTTACAATTATGTTTTTCACTTTACGATGTCTGTTTTATGATTTTTTCCACTTTACGATGATGTCCGTTTTACGATTATGTTTTTCACTTTACGATGTCTGTTTTACGATTGTTTTTCACTTCACGATGATGACTGATTTACGATTCCATTTTTCACTTTACGATGTCTGTTTTACGATTCCTTTTTTCACTTTACGATATCTGTTTTACGATTGTTTTCACTTTACGATATCTGTTTTACGATTGTTTTCACTTTACGATGTCTGTTTTACGATTGTTTTCACTTTACGATATCTGTTTTACGATTGTTTTTCACGTTACGATGATGTCTGTTTTACGATTATGTCTTTCACTTTACGATGATGCCTTACGATTGTGTTTAAACCTTTCACTTTACTATGATGTCTTTGTTTTAGTGTATTCTTTTACGGCTAGATTTTTGTTTTAAAAGATTGTTTTGTAAAGCGTAGTGGAATACCGGTATGTTATGATGATTTTTTTTTTTATGCGAGGAAGAAGGAACCAAAGGCCATGATGTTATGTTGTCGTACCACTGGTTAACACTAATTTTAATTATAAGTAGTCTTTGTATCTATAATATACTGTATATATGTAGGCTATTTAGATAATACATACCGGGTATATAATAGATGTGTATGTATGTATGTATGTGTGCTGATGTCCACAGGGGAAAGGAAACATGATATATCCCGAGCGCTTTCGTGTATTGACATCTTAAGGGGAGAGTCTGCTTTGCCCTTAGGATGTGAACACACGAAATTGCTCGGGATATATCGTGTTTCCCTTTCCTTGTGGATATAAGTATATCTATGAATCACGTGTTAATGAGCGATTTAATTGCACACACACACACACACACACACACACACACACACACACACACACACACACACACACACACACACACACACAGGTATATATTTTTTTTTGTATGATGGTATACTGTATGGACTCTCGGATATTTATTTGATCTCCTTTTTCTGTAGTAAGATGCACTATTCATTTAGACCGTTTAAGGTTTCGTGTGGAGACGCTTCAGTAGTACAGGGTGTGTGTGTGTGTGTGTGTAAAACTTTTGAAGTTAAATGGGGCAGCCAGATGTAGAGATCAGGGTGACATGGAGGCGATTCGTTTTGTAGGAAATTAAGGCGTCTGGCGATAGACAGGTAGATAGTCTCTCTGTCTGTCTCTGTCTGCCGGATTCGTCTGTCTTCATCCCACTCTCCCTCCCTCTCGCTCTTCCTTTTCTCTCACCCCATTCTTCCTTTCCTTCTCTCTTCAGAATAATTTAAGTTTCTGTCACCAAGTTCATCTCCCACCCTCCCTCCTTCCTTTCCTTTCCTTTCTTCCTTCCTTCCCTCCTTCCATTACTTCTTCACTTCTCCCTCCCTTTCCTTCCCTTCCCTTCCCTTCCCTTCCCTTTCCTTCCTTCCCTTCCCTTTCCTTCCTTCCCTTCCCTTTCCTTCCTTCCCTTCCCTTTCCTTCCTTCCCTTCCCTTTCCTTCCTTCCCTTCCCTTTCCTTCCTTCCTTCCTTCCCTTCCTTCCCTTCCCCTTCCTTCCTTCCCTTCCCTTCCCTTCCTTCCTTCCTTCCTTTCCTTCCCTTCCTTCCTTCCTTTCCTTTCCTACCTTCGTTCCTCCCTTGCCTTGCCTTCCCTTCCCTTCCCTCCCTTCCCTTCACTCCCTTGCCTTGCCTTCCCTTCCTCTTCCTTCCTTCCTTCCTTCCCTAATTAGTGTAAATCTTAAAAGGATATTTGGGATACAACTTGTGAACGTAAGGGCCTAGTACATGACATTAACGAGGAGAGAGAGAGAGAGAGAGAGAGAGAGAGAGAGAGAGAGAGAGAGAGAGAGAGAGAGAGAGACTGATGATAATGATGATGAATGAATGAATGGAGGTGTGATCGATTTCGTTAGAGAGAGAGAGAGAGAGGTAAAAGGCAGAAAACTAGATTGATAGATAAATGAACAAAAATGTAACTGTATTGGATGTATTTGAATGCCATGCACCAAAGAGAGAGAGAGAGAGAGAGAGAGAGAGAGAGAGAGAGAGAGAGTTGAAGGTAATAGGGTTGAAAACGAGATAGATAAATAAACTAAACTGCTGCTGTATATAGAAGCCATATACGATACGATATTGTGTGTGTGTGTGGGAGAGAGAGTGAGAGAGAGAGAGAGATGGAAAAACACTGATGATGATGATGATGATGAATGAATGAATGGGGGTGTGGTCGATTTCGTTAGAGAGAGAGAGAGAAAGCGGGAGAGAGAGAGAATCATTAGCACCGTCAGCAAACACTACCATAACATAAACACACAACATAACTACCAAAACATCTTGACCAAACACAGCCATTCCACCCAAACGTTACCTACGCCTGTTTCCCCTGTCTATACTCCGTTCACCTTAAGTTGGCGTAAAATTGCAGTTTCTATCTTGAATACTGAGCTATACTAAGAGGTTAACACTTGAATATAGTGCTAGTCACGAAGAAGTGCTGTTGAAAGAGCCGCAAACGTTACTATAGCCTATTTCGCCTGTCTATACTCCGTTCACCTTAAGTTGGCGTAAAGTTGCAGCCTCTGTCTTTTAATGCTGAACTGTACTAAGAGGTTAACACTTGCATATATTGCTAGTCACGAAGAAGTGCTATGGGAAGGATTTAAAGCAGCAAACGTTACCTAAGCCTATTTCCCCTGTCTATACTCCGTTCACCTTAAGTTGGCGTAAATTTGCAGTCTGTATCCTTTAATGCTGAGCTGTAGTAAGAAGTTAACACTTGAATATATTGCTAGTCACGAAGAAGTGCTATGGGAAGGATCTAGAGCCTTAGGTTTGTCCTCTGCTAGTGATGAAATAAGCTGCAAAAGGACGAAAATCTTTGTTGGGTAAAAATGGATTGAACTGTAACTTTAATATATTCTAACTGACGGGAGGGCTTGACAGAGAGAGAGAGAGAGAGAGAGAGAGAGAGAGAGAGAGAGAGAGAGAGAGAGAGAGAGAGAGAGTTGTGATAGCTAGAGATTTTATTATTGGATGAAGAAAGATGTAGGCGTTGGAGAGAGAGAGCGAGAGAGAGAGAGAAAGAGAGTTTGAAGAAAGATGATTGGAAAGTCGTAAGATGTGGGTGTTGAAAGGTGAGAGAGAGAAAGAGAGAGGATGAAGAAAGATGACTGGAAATTCTTAAGATGTGGGTGTTGAAAGGAGAGAGAGAGAGAGAGAGAGAGAGAGAGAGAGGGAGGATGAAGGAAGATGATTGGAAATTCTTAAGATGTGGGTGTTGAAAGGAGAGAGAGAGAGAGAGAGAGAGAGAGAGAGAGAGGATGAAGGAAGATGACTGGAAATTCTTAAGATGTGGGTGTTGAAAGGTGAGAGAGAGAGAGAGAGAGAGAATGAACTGAACAGGACACTTTGATGCTATTTGCAGACACGTAATATTTCCTGTTGTAGGGGAAGGGGTCGAGAGAGAGCCAGGGAGAGAGAGAAATGCTGGATGATACAAGGACGTAACAAAAGGTCGATTTGACATTAACAGGTCGAGAGCGAGAAGGAAATTGATGCTGTGGGTTGATAGATTGGAAGGTATTGGGTCGATAGGGAGAAAGAAAATCGATGCTGGTAAAGGGTAGATATAACAGTGGGTCGATTAAAGGGGGACAGGTCGATGGGGAGAAGGAAAATCGATACTGGATAAGGATAGATATAGTAGAGGGTCGATTGAAGGGGGACAGGTCGATGGGGCGAGGCTGGTTAAGGATAGATATAACAGTGGGTCGATTGGAGGGGGACAGGTCGAGAGGGAGAAGGAAAATCGATGCTGGGTGATGTAAGGCAGGAGGAGTTCGATGGAATGGCTGTCTGAGAGCTGGATGAATTTGGGTGATGATTGATCTATAATTGGGTCAGCTTTTAGACAGAACACCTGGACTGACCTCGTTTGAAAGCATATCTAATTAGGATTCTAAGCATGTCTAATTACTGCTTTGCCTACCCTGCCTTACCCTACCCTACACTACCCTACCTTACCCTACCCTACCCCACACTACCCTACCTTACCTTACCTTACCTTACCTTACCCTACCCTACCCTACCCTACCCTACCCTTACCTTATCCTACCATACATTAACATACCTGACTTGATTCATTACATTACCTACCCATATCTAATCTACTTTTCCCCTACCTAACCTTACCCTACCTTACCTAACCTAACCTTATCTAACCTACTTTTCCCTAACCTCACCTTACCTAACCTAACCTTTTCTAGCGTACTTTTCCCAAACTTAGTCGTATCTGCTTTCTCATCGCTTCCTTTTATTACCTTATTTAACCATACCTCTCCTGACCACCTTCTTCTCCCGGTTATAGTTCCTGCTGTATACAGAAAGAAGCTTGGTATGTTTCCCTTCCTAATATTTCACCTCTTCTACTTACCACTTTCCTCTGCTGGCTAATATTCCTTAGCTGAGAGGGGCTTGGCATGTTTCTGTACCAAATATTTCACTTCTGCTTCTCACTTTCCACTACTGGCTATTAATCCTAAGCTGAGAGAGGCTTGGTATGTTTCTCTGCCCAGTGTTTCACCTCATCTACTTGTCACTTTCCTCTGCTGGCTAATATTCCTAAGCTGAGAGAGGCTTGGTATGATTCTCTGCCTATTATTTCACCTCCTCTACCTGTCACTTTCCTATTCTGGCTAATATTCCTAAGCTTAGAGAAGTTTGGTATGTTTCTCTGCCTAATATTTTACCTTTTCTGCCTGTCACTTTCCTCTGCTGGCTAATATTCCTAAGCTGAGAGAGGCTTGGTGTGTTTCTCTGCCTAATATTTCACCTCTTCCACTTCTCACGTTCTTCTGCTGGCTAATATTCTTACGCAGAGAGAGGCATAGTGTGTTTCTCTGCGTAATGTTTCACCTCTTCTGCTTCTCACTTTCTTCTGCTGGCTAATATTCTTAAGCAGAGAGAGGCATAGCATCTTTCTCTGCCTAATATTTAACCTCTCCTCCTCCTCCTCCCCCCTTTCTTATGTCGTCTTGGTTTTACGTCATTCTTCTTCAGTCATTCTTTTCCTCCCTCCTTTCCTCCTTTCAGTCATTTCTCCCCTGTTCCCTCAGTTTTTCTTCCTTTCCTCCTTTCGTCTCTCTGTCATTCCTTCTTTCCCTCACTCCTTCCTCCCTCTCCTCCTTCCCTTACTTCGGTTTTACATGTTTCCTTCCATCCCTTCCTTCCCTCTCTCATTTCTTCCTTCGTTTCATCATTTGATTCTTCTTTCCTTCCTTCCTTCACTCCTTCACTTACTCACTTAGTCATTCTTCCTTCCTTTCCTTCCATCTTTCCTTTTTTCCTTCCTTCCTTCCTTCACCCACTTACTCACTGATTCATTCATTCATTCATTCAGTAATTCATTCAATCGTTCTTCCTTCCATTCCTTTCATTTCCTTTCCTTCCCATCCTTCCTTCTTTCCATCCATCCATCCATCCTTCCTTCCTTCCTTCCTTTCTTCATTCATTCATTCTTCCTGCCTTTCGTTCCTCTTCCCTTCGTTACTTTTCTCTCCATCCCTCACTTTTCCTCCCCTTCCTTCCTTCCTTCCCTCCCTCCTTCCCTCCCTGCTCCTTCTCTTTCTGTCAACAGCATCAGTATTACTTTTCCATTGAGTTTATTTGCATATTCATGATTACCTTACTCCTTTACCCTCCCTCCCTCCTTCCCTCTCTCCCTCCCTCCCTCCCTCCCTCCTTTTCTTTTCCTCTTATTCCTCTCCCCTTCCTTCTTCTTTTCTTTCCATCCCTTTATCGTCTTGCTTTTCTCCCTCCATCTCTCCATTTCTTTCACTCCTCTTCTTCTTTCCCTCCTCCCTCCTTTCCTCTTTTTTTCCCTCTCTTCTTCCCTCCTTTTCTCTTCCCCTCTTCCCTCCCTCTTCTCTTATTCCTCTTCCCTCCCAACCTCTTCTTTTCTTCCCCTCCTCGTCTCTTCTTTCCTTTCTCCCTGCTTCTCTCCTTTTCTTTCCCTCCCCTTCTTCTTTCCCTCCTCCCTCCTTTCCTCTTTTTCCCCTCTTTCCCTCCCTCCTTTTCTTCCCTTCCTCTCTTATTCCTCTCCCCTCCCTTCCTCTTTCCGTCTCTTTATCTTCTTTCCTTTCTCCCTCCTTGTCTTTTACTTTCCCTCTCCTTCTCTCTCTCTCTCTCTCTCTCGTATTCTTTCCCGTCCTCACTCTCCCTTTCGTCTCTCTTCCATTCCTTTTTCCTTCCTTTCCTCCTTCTCCCTCTCTCCTTCACTCCTCCCTTCCTCCATCCTTTCCCTCCCTTCTTTCCCCAGTTCCTTCCTACATCCAGATCTTTCCCTCTTGTCTCCGCTGTTATTTTTTTCTTTCTTTTTCGTCATCCTTGTTATCTGTCTGTCTTCTTGTCGTATCCCCTTTCGTCTCATCAATTTCGTTTCCCCTTCCTTCCCCTCCCCTCCCCTCCCTTCCCTTCCCCTCCCCCCCTCATACTTTCTCCTCTCCTCCCTTCCCCTCTCTTCCCTTCCCTTCCCTTCCCTTCCCTCCCTCTCCTTCCTCTCATAATCCTTCTCCTCCCTTCCCTCCCTTCCCCTCCCCTCCCCTCCCTCTCATAATCTTTCGCCTCCCTTCCCTTCTCTACCCTCCCGTACGCTTTTTGCCTCCTTTTTCTTCCCTTTCCCTTTTATTTCCGGAGAGAGAGAGAGAGAGAGAGAAGAAGAGAGAGAGAGAGAGAGAGAGAGTATTCTGTATATAAAGAACTGTATTAGTAAACTTTTGCATTAGGAAGTGAGGCAGAGAAGTGTGCGTAGGATAGAGGGGTGCTGCGTGCCCGCCGTAACTGGGAAGGGATGAGAGGAGACCGTTCGGAAGAGCAGTGGCCATTGATGAAGCGATTGCAGAGGAAGAGTGATGCAACGTTGAGGCGAATAGAGAGGGTGATGAGACTAACAGATAGATAGATAGGGAGGTAGATAGATATAAATAGATGCATTGGCTGTTAGATGGGTAAATTGATAGACTGATTGATTGATAAGTAGGTGGATAGATATATATAGAAAAATTGACATTATAGGTAGGTAGATTGATTGACAAGTAGGTAGATTGATTGGCAGGTAGATAGGTAGGTTGATTGACAGGTAGTTAGATTGATTGACAGGTAGATAGGTAGGTTGATTGATAGGTAGATAGATAGATTGATTGATAGGTAGGTAGGTAGATTGACAGGTAGATAGATAGGTAGATAGATAGATAGGTATGAAGAGAAGACAGAGAGGAGAAAGAACACATGTAGGTAGATAGATATTCATGTAGATAGATACTGATAGATAAAAAGATAGATCTAGAGAGAAAACACTGAAAGAGAGGAGAAAGAAGGTATAATTTTTTCTCTCTCTTTTTCTTTCACTTGTTGACCCTCGATTTGCATCCTCTCTCTCTCTCTCTCTCTCTCTCTCTCTCTCACACACACACACACACACACACACACACACACACACACACACACACTAGCTGTTCACTCAGTCTGTCGATATGTACACTAATATGTCTGTCTATCTGCCTATCTGTTTATTATTTCTGTCTGTCTGTCTGTCTCTGCCCATCTGTCTATTTATTTATCTATCTGTCTAGCTTTAACTGAGTCGCTCTATTGTATCTATCTATCTATCACTCAATCTATCTGTCAGTCAGCATCTCTCTATCTAGTTTTCTCTGTCACACTATCTGAGCCCGTCTATCTATCTGTCTAGCATCTATTGAGTCGCTCTTCATTATGTATCTATCTGTCAGTCAGTATCTGTCTATCTATCTATCTGAGTCATTATCTATCTATATCTATCTTTTTATCTGTCTATCAATCTATCTATCTATCCATCTGTCTATCTATCATTCCCCGTACATAGGCCAACCTCTATATCTGTCTTTCTATCTATCTATCTGTCTCTGTCTATCAATCTATCTATCCATCCATCCATCCATGTATCTATCTATCCATCCATCCATCCATGTATCTATCTATCCATCCATCCATCCATCCATCTATCTATGTGTCTATCTATCTATCTATCTATCTATCATTCCCAGTACATAGCCAACCTCTGATATATAAAGCGTACTAACAACCATCCCACCAATTACCATCCAATTAACCTTAAACAACCCCAGTTTGACAATTACAATCCTGCCCATTATTAAGGACGAAATTGCAGGCTATTACACAGAAATAAACTACGGGTCATTACGTGTATATTGACCTCATTAGTGTGATTAAACCTCTTCAGTCTAAGTACGTGTTTCTGGTCAGGTCCCAGTACATTGATCTTGCTGTTTATGGGAGAGGTGATGGTGGTGAGGGTGGTGGTGATGAGGATGAAGGTGGTGGTGGTGATGATGAGTGTGGTGGTGGTGATGGTGAGGGTGGTGACGATGGTGGTGGTGGTGGTGATGAGGATGAAGGTGATAGTGCTGGTGATGGTGAGGGTGGTGATGATGGTGGTGGTGATGAGGATGAAGGTGATGGTGGTGGTGATGATGATGATGAGTGTGGTGGTGGTGATGGTGGTGGTGGTGATGGTGGTGATGATTTTAACCCCCTTCTCTCTCTCTCTCTCTCTCTCTCTCTCTCTCTCTCTCTCTCTCTCTCTCTCTCTCTCCACTTGCGTCATTAAGGAAGCTAAGTGGTGTATTAATGGATGAGAGAGAGAGAGAGAGAGAGAGAGAGAGAGAGAGAGAGAGAGAGTAGGAACAATAAAAATTGTGGGAAAATAAGAGATGGAGGGAGAGAGATAGAGAAAGAGATTAATATTAGAGCGAGAGATTTATGGGAGATTAAAGACACATGCATTAAGGAATGATTGAGGATTGAGAGAGAGAGAGAGAGAGAGAGAGAGAGAGAGAGAGACTGGAAACGGTGAGAGCAAAAAAAAAAAAAAAAAAGAGAAAAGGGGAAAATAAAGGTATCGACGAGAGAGAGCGAGAGAGAGAGAGAGAGAGAGAGAGTATACCGATTTAAATAAAAAGAACCCCTCCTCTCTCTCTTATTCTCTCTCTCTCTCTCTCTCTCTGATGGATAACCTACGGGCACGCGATAAATCACAGTGGAGGGGAGAGAGAGAGAGAGAGAGAAGAGGGGAGGGAGGGAGGAGAC
The DNA here is from genome assembly GCF_032717465.1 of Coenobita brevimanus. Taxonomy (NCBI): domain Eukaryota; kingdom Metazoa; phylum Arthropoda; class Malacostraca; order Decapoda; family Coenobitidae; genus Coenobita; species Coenobita brevimanus. The sequence goes on from NC_137009.1 coordinate 37,657,433, forward strand.
AAAAGGAAGAGGAACCGTCACGAAAGGGGGTAGGGAGAGGGGTGAAGGGGGAGGGAGGGAGAAGGAAGGAAAGAAAGTGGAGGAAAGGGTGAGGGAAGGATAAAAGAAGAGGTAAGGAGAGGAAATGAGGTAAAGTGAGGGAGGGAGGAAAGGAGGGAACGTGAAGGAAGGGAGAGGGATGAGAATGGGAGGGAGGGGGAGTGAGAAGAAAGGAGGAGGAAGGGAGGAAGGAAGGAAAGACTCAGAGGTGGAGGGAGAAAAATTAAAGGTCGAAAGACGAATTAGGAGAGACGGAAGGGAGTGAGAGAGGAGGAGGAAGGATGAAAGTAGGGAAGGAAAAGATAGAACAGAAGGAAGGAAGGAATTTTGGAAGATAAAGTTGAAAGTTAGGAAATGAACAGGAGGAACGGAAGCAGGGAAGGAAAGATGAAAGGGCAGGGAGAAGGCAAGGAAGGAAAGTAGCAGAGGCAAAAGAAGAAGAGAAAGAAGGAAGAATGGAAATGGAAAGGAGGAAGGAAGGGAGTGAAATAAAGGAGAAAGGACTAGGAAGGTAGGTAGGCAGGCAGAAGGAACGAAGAATTGAAGTAAGGAGGTAACGAAGGATGGTAGGAAGAATGGAAAGGAGGGAATGAATGAATGAAGGATAAGGAAGGTAGGGAGGAAGAAGGAACGAAGAATTGAAGTAAGGAGGTAACGAAGAATGGAAGGGAGGGAAGGAACTGAAAGAAGGAATGAAGGATAGGGGAGGTAGGGAGGAAAAAGGAACGAAGAATTGAGGTAAGGAGGTAACGAAGGATGGTAGGAAGAATGAGAAGGAAGGAAGGACAAGAAGGAGAAAGAAGTGAGGAGGAGAGAAGAGAAATCAAAGAAAGAAGTAAGGAGAGAAGAGATAAGAAGAGAATGCAAGATAAAAGGAAGGTAGTAAAATAAGGCAATATAAATCTCTAATCCTTAACCCCGACTTCATCACACTCCTTTACTTCCACCAATCCAAGTCACTCTCCTTCATACACCTCTTTAATTTTAATGTCATATGGAAGTACTTAGAGACTCTTGTAAAGAAAAATATATATACACACCTTATACACATGCATACATTATTATATACCTACCTACATACATGCGCACATACATACATACATAGCCTACATACATACATTACACACGTATCTTACATACATACATATACATACATACATACATACATACATACCTTACGCACATACATACAGTACATGCACATACATTCATACATACGTGCATACACACATACATACATACATACATACTTTCATTCATTCGTACATGCGTAATCATTTTTTTATGCTAAACAACCCAGAAAGAACTTCAGGGTGTGCGTGACTCTCTCACACACACACACACACACACACACACACACACACACACACACACACACACACACACACACACACACACACACACACACACACACACACACACGGCTACTGCTATTGTATATTAGATAGATACTATAAATAAATACAGATGCCAACAGAATGAATTTAAGACTGAATAAGATCACCTTGTATTAGCAGATATAAACATGTTGATACGTGTGAATTGGGAGCAGGACAGTGAAATGGCGAGGGACAGGGCGACGTGGAGGCGATTTGTTTGTGGCCACCCCGTGTGGGATTAAGGCGTCTGGCAATAGATAGATAGATAGATACGTCCTCGCAGTAACGGGATAGAGGAATGTAGGTAGATTTGATAGAGGAGGAAATGTAGGAAATGCTCTTGAGAAATGTGAGGCCAGAACTGTAGATCAAAGAGCAAGTGAGTGTGTGCTAAGACAAGGTAGTGTACATCAAAGAGTTCAAGTGTGTTTGTGTAGATGGCAAGGTGTATATAGAGAGAAGAGGCGTGAATAGGGAGGTGGAAAGGGTGTATGTATGGGAGTGAAGGGAGGAGGAGGAGAGGTAGACTAAGATGAATGGTTGTATAGGAAATGGTCGTGAATAGGGAAGTGAATGGGTATGTATGGGCGAGTTTACACGTGAATATGATGGTGAAAAGGGTGTATGTATGGGAGTGAAGGGAGGAGGAGGAGAGGTAGACTAAGATGAATGGTTATGTAGGAAATAGTTGTGAATAGGGAAGTGAATGGGTATATATGATTGAATGTAGACGTGAATAGGATGGTGAAATGGGTGTATGTATGGGAGTGAAGGGAGGAGGAGGAGAGGTAGACTAAGATGAATGGTTATGTAGGAAATAGTCGTGAATAGGGAAGTGAATGGGTATATATGAGTGAATGTAGACGTGAACAGGATGGTGAAATGGGTGTATGTATGGGAGTGAAGGGAGGAGGAGGAGAGGTAGACTAAGATGAATGGTTATGTAGGAAATAGTCGTGAATAGGGAAGTGAATGGGTATGTATGAGTGAATGTAGACGTGAACAGGATGGTGAAAAGTGTATAGATGAATGAGTGAATGGGGGGAGAGGAGGAGAAGGCGAGGTAGACCAAGAAAGTGAATGGTTATATAGCGAATTGATGTGAATAGGTATATATGAGTGAGTATACATGGTGGTGTTGAGGACTGAGAAGGTGTATGATTATGTTAAGTGTAGACTGGTATTAAAGAGGTATGGTATTTGAGGAAGTATTTGAAATTGATGAAGGAATTGATGTATGGTTGATGTATGTATGTGTCTGTGTGTATATGTATGTAGCTACGTGTGTGTATGTATGGAGATGCAGGGATATGACTTACACCCTTTTTTACACACACACACACACACACACACACACACACACACACACACACACACACACAAAGCGGGGCGCACATTACCCTCCTCTGTCTTTCTCTACACACACACACACACACACACACACACACACACACACACACACACACACACACACACACACACACACACACACACACACACACAACGTAATTCCAACATGAAACCTCGTACGTTACACCGCCTCAGTTTAAATTCAAACTTTAAAACTAACGGCCGGGAAGAACGGTTATTTTTAAAGGGTAGCAATTAACGGCTTTTAAAAATTCCTCATCTCGAGTCTCCATCTCCCCAAATTATCATATCCTTAAAGGGAATCTTGCCAAAAAAATAGAAATAAAGAAAAAAAGTTAATGGATTTTTTTTGTGTGGATTTCGAAATGGTTTAATCCACAATTAGGGATTGTTTTTTTTTTGAATTTTTGAATTTCTGAAACTGGGTTATTTCTTGGCGCTGCGGTGGCTAGGTAAGGATGGATGAGTGTTGTTGTTCTTTACTGTTTTTGTTCTTTGATGGTGGTGGTGGTGGTGATGATGGTGGTGGTGGTGGTTGTGGTGGTAGTAGTTGTAGAATTATTATTATTGTTATTATTATTATTATTATTACTATTATTATTATTATTATTACTATTATTATTATTATTATTATTAGTAGTAGTAGTAGTACCGGTAGTAGTGGTGGTGGTGGTGGTAGTAATAATAGTAGTGGTGGTTGTGGTAGTAGTAGTAGGAGTAGTACCGGTAGGAGTAGTAGTAGTGGTGGTGGTGGTGGTGGTGGTGGTAGTAATAATAGTAGTGGTGGTAGTAGTAGGAGTAGTACCGGTAGGAGTAGTAGTAGTGGTGGTGGTGGTGGTGGTGGTGGTAGTAATAATAGTAGTGGTGGTTGTGGTGGTAGTAGTAGGAGTAGTACCGGTAGTAGTAGTAGTAGTGGTAGTAGTAATAATGGTCGTAGTAATAGTCCTAGGAAGAGAAGGAGTATTTTTTACTTATATCTCTCAATGCATCTTTTCTCAGGACATTATCTTTTTGTTAGTCTTTGTTGTTTTTTTTTGTTAGTCTGTTGTTTTTTCTTTTTGTTAGTTTTTGTTGTTTTTCTTTTTGATTGTTTTTGTTTTTTCTTGTTTTAGTCGCAGTTTTTTTTTGTTAGTCTTTGTTGTTGTTTTTTGTTAGTCTTTGTTGTTGTTTTTTGTTAGTCTTGTTTTTTTTTGTTAGTCTGTTTTTTTTTGTTAGTCTTGTTTTTTTTGTTAGTCTTTGTTGTTGTTTTTTGTTAGTCTTGTTTTTTTGTTAGTCTTTGTTGTTGTTTTTCTTTTTGTTAGTCTTTTTTCTTTTCGTTAATTTTTCTTGTTTTTTTTCTTTTTGTACCGCTTTTTTTGTTAGTCTTTGTTTTTCGTTGTTTTTGTTTTTGTTAGCCTGTTGTTTTTTCTTTTCATTAGTCCTTGTTGTTTGTTTTCTTATTTAGTCTGTTGTTTTTTTGTCTGTTTTCTTTTTTAGTCTTTTGTTTGTTTTCTCTTTTAGTCTTGTTTTTTTTAGTCTGTTGTTTGTTTTCTCTTTTAGTCTGTTGTTTTTTCTTTTTTAGTCTTGTTTGTTTTCTTTTTTTAGTCTGTTGTTTTTCTTTTTTTTGTCTTGTTTTTTCTCTTTTTTAGTCAGTTGTTTGTTTTCTTTTTTAGTCTTGTTTGTTTTCTTTTTTAGTCTTTGTTGTTTGTTTTCTTTTTTAGTCTTGTTTGTTTTCTTTTTTTAGTCTTTGTTGTTTGTTTTCTTTTTTTAGTCTTTGTTGTTTGTTTTCTTTTTTTAGTCTTTGTTGTTTGTTTTCTTTTTTTAGTCTTTGTTGTTTGTTTTCTTTTTTAGTCTTTGTTGTTTGTTTTCTTCTTTGGTCTGTTGTTTTTTTGTCTTTGTTTTCTTTTTTAGTCTTTTGTTTGTTTTCTTTTTTTAGTCTTTGTTGTTTGTTTTCTTTTTTAGTCTTGTTTATTTTCTTTTTTAGTCTTTGTTGTTTTTCTTTTTTAGTCAGTTGTTTGTTTTCTTTTTTAGTCAGTTGTTTCTTTTCTTTTTTAGTCTTGTTTGTTTTCTTTTTTAGTCTTTGTTGTTTGTTTTCTTTTTTAGTCTTTGTTGTTTGTTTTCTTTTTTAGTCTTTGTTGTTTGTTTTCTTTTTTAGTCTTTGTTGTTTGTTTTCTTTTTTAGTCTGTTGTTTGTTTTCTTTTTTAGTCTTTGTTGTTTGTTTTCTTTTTTAGTCTTGTTTGTTTTCTTTTTTAGTCTGTTGTTTGTTTTCTTTTTTAGTCTTGTTTGTTTTTTTCTTTTTCTTTAGTCTTTTTTTTTTTTTTTTTTTTTTTTTTTTTACCTCTTAAGGGTCACTGGCCGTGGAAATTACTATCAAACTTTTGGTACTTTCTCGTTGAGTCAGTGGGATGTTAAAACTTCAGAATTTCAACACACATCACGGGAATTTAAGAACGAGGGTGAGGTGTGCCTGTGTGTGTGTGTGTGTGTGTGTGTGTGTGTGCCTGTGTGTGTGGGTGTTAGAGAGAGAGAGAGAGAGAGAGAGAGAGAGAGAGAGAGAGAGAGAGAGAGAGAGAACAGAACTATAAGATAATCAAAACATAGATAGGCACGGTAGGTAGATGCAAATAGTCAAAAGGTAGATAGAGAGGTAGATACAAATAGATAGATAGAGAGCAGAGATATGAGATAGTCACAAGATAGGTAGGTACAAATAGATAGATAAAGAGAGAGAGAGAACAGATGAGAGAGAGAAATTCAAAAGATAGGTATATATAGATATAGTCAGACGCTATGTAAATAGATAGAATAGATAGACAGAGATAGGGAAAAAATAGGTAGATACAAATAGATAGATAGATAAAGAGAGAAATATAGATACAAATAGATAGAGAGCAGATCAGATGTGAGAAAACGTGAATAGATAGATAGACAAATAGATAGATTGGAAGGGAGAGAAGGGGAATGGGCAATAGGAAAAGAAAATGGAGATTGCGTAGGAAAAGAAGAGAGAGTGAAGGTGAAACTAAAAGAAACAGAGAAAGTTAGAGAATAAAGTTGAGAGAGAGAGAGAGAGAGAGTAGCATCATATTCCAATGTTAATTCCCCGCTACAGATCAGCATTCACGATGGGGAGATGGCAAGTTTTAGGCCAAGTTAGAGTGAAATGAGAGAGAGAGAGAGAGACTAGCACCATATTCCAGTGTAAATGAGAAACCTGGTGTATGGATTATTTTTTCATTCATATTTTTTTATTCATTTTTATTCATTTCATTTTTCCATCCTCTGTTCTGTTATTAAAAAAATATATATATATGTACTCAGGCCTCATACCTATATCCATTGTCAGTATGTCTGGTTAATCGATATGTATATATGTGACGGTGCACCCACATTACTTACACATGTACACCTACATTACTTATACATGTACACCTACATTACTTATACATGTGCACCTACATTACTTACATATGTACACCCACATTATTTACACATGTACACCCACTTTACTTACACATGTACACCCACGTTACTTACACATGTACACCCACATTACTTACACATGTACACCCACATTACTTACACATGTACACTCACATTACTTACACATGTACACCCACATTACTTACACATGTACATCCACATTACTTACACATGTACACCCACATTACTTACACATGTACACCCACATTGCTTACACACGTACACTCACATTACGTACACATGTACACCCACATTACTTACACTTGTACACCCTCATTTCGTACACATGTACACCCACATTACTTACACATGTACACCCACATTACTTACACATGTACACCCACATTATTTACACATGTACACCCACATTATTTACACATGTACACCCACATTACTTTCATATATACACCCTCATTACTTACACATGTACACCCACATTATTTACACATGTACACCCACATTACTTACACATGTACACCCACATTATTTACACATGTATACCCACATTACATACACATGTACACCCACTTTACTTACGCATGTACGTTTTTTTTTCAGGGCTGAGCAGGATGGTGCGCTATGGCTGGCCGGGGGGGTGGGGCGCCTCCCCCCCTCCCCTCCTCCTCCTTGTTCACCTCCTCATCCTCATCCTCCCTCTCCCAGCGAGGTAAGAATTAAGCCGTACTCTAAGTCTTGCAGTCTTATCTACCTGTATCGATCTGACTGGCAATCTCTCTCTCTCTCTCTCTCAGTCTTATCTGTCTGTATCTGTCTCTGTCTTACTGGCAATCTCTCTCTCTCTCTCTCTCTTCCAGTCTTATCTGTCTGTATCTATCTCTATCTTACTGGCAGTCTCTCTCTCTCTCTCTCTCTTCCAGTCTTATCTGTCTGTATCTATCTCTATCTTACTGGCAGTCTGTCTGTCTGTCTGTCTGTCTCTCTCTCTCTCTCTCTCTCTCTCTCTCTCTCTCTCTCTTCCAGTCTTATCTGTCTGTATCTATCTCTATCTTACTGGCAGTCTCTCTCTCTCTCTCTCTCTCTCTAATCCTATTTTTTATATTTATCTTGGGACCGTCCAATTAAAGTGATAAATTGAAGGCTGTCATTTTCCTGGGTAGCTTGCCATCCAATCGACTCTATAATTATCTCTCTCTCTCTCTCTCTCTCTCTCTCTCTCTCTCTCTCTCTCTCTCTCTCTCTCTCTCTCATGGATCTGTTTTTGACTTCTGTTACAAGGTTAGGTTAGATTATACTGCACTGGGTTAGCTTAGAGGGTTGTTATGCCTAAGATTACAGTAGGGTTAGGGGAGATAAGGTTAGGTCAGGGTACTTACGTTGTTTTAGGTTGGGTTGGGTCTATCTTATCTATTGCCAGTTGCCATAATCCCGTAAGGGGTGGCCATTTGACTTTGAGTTATTTGTTTTACGGGGAGGGGCACTTACCCTCTACCAACCCACTTGCTGACACGTAGGGAGCACGTATGGCTTGGTTATATGGTTACCACCCAGCGTTGTAAATGGTTTCTTGGCTTACAGGAAACCATTTGGCTTGTCACTCAGTGTAAAACCACCTGTAAAGGAAAGAAAAGCAATAAGAAGTGACGTGAAAGATGGGAGAAATAGGAAGAGAGGAGGGCAGGCACAGAAAAAGAATGATAAAGGCTACGGAAGAAGCTGGCAGCGCTACATCAAGTGAGTGGATGATGCCCGCCACCACACATTAGGATAAGTAGGTAAGGTAAAGCTAGACTGGATTAAGGACAAGTTATATGAAGGTAAGTTGTGTCTAGATTTATTAATGTTAAAGTTGGGCTAAGTTAGATTTATTAATTTTAAGATGAAGTTATGTATTAGGTTAGATTATATTTTCTCTATACGTGGCCCCACAGGCATAAAACTCCTTAAAACACAGCGAGAAAATATGTGTAAAGCGAGGTGTTTTGGCAGTGATTGTAATTTCTCGGTAAGGGGTACAATTTTGCCTGATTCAGTGCGCGCCTACAGACCATTGCGAGGAGTTACGGCGGCGTGATGAAGGCCTTGTGAATGAGGAATGGCTGAAGGTTTTAGATGTGATGATGACGTGAGTTTTCTCCCTTAATATTGTGTGGAACTGCATTATATGATTATTGAGCTGAGCTGGGCATGTAAAGATGTGTTGAGAGGTAATTTTGTTTAGGTATGAGCTTTTACTACTAGGCACATTGTCTGTTTCGGTAAAAATGCGAGATGAAATGCTGAGAGAGAGAATACTTCACATTAACCAGGCCTTCCACAGTTACTTTAGACACTTTGGTAAACTCTACGGAAACAGCTTGCCAGATTTCACTTACTCTCCTCTGACCACGTATTATTATTATTATTATTATTATTATTATCATCATCATTATTATTATTATTATTATTATTATTATTATTAATCAGAGTTCATTAAAATTTAGCCATATATACGTTTTTCCGTTAGTTTTCTCAGGGTTTATCTTGTATACCGTTGACCATTTTTGAATACCGATGTCTGATAATATATTTGTTAATCAAACTGCTACTGTAATACCATCTCTTCTTCTTTAGTGCTGAGTTGAAACGGTAGGCCAGAGCTTCAGTATGATGATAGTCACGAAGAAGTGCCCTGATAACGATGTAGAGACACAGCATTGTATTACCTGCCTCTGAACTACATCGATTAAGCTGCAAAACGATGAAAATCTGGACCAGCTTAAGGTGAAAGGAGTATAACAGTGCGTACAAATAGAAAAAGTCTGGGGAGTCGGACTGCCACGTTTCACTTACTTTTAGCCAGAACAGAATGCTTGACGGATTTATTTATTTACTGATTTATTGACGTATTTATTTATTTATTTATTTATCCCTATTTATCCAGTCTTTTATTTCTTTGTACGGTATATACTTTAGACTTTATCCATATTACCATCATCCATAGTTGCTCATTTATATATTTAGTTTTATTTAGTTCATTCCGTATAGCTATTGTCTTGGTTTTACTCTCTCTCTCTCTCCTTTTTGTTCTTCCTTTTTTCCTTTTTCATCCAGTCTGTTCTTTCCTTTTGCTTAGCCTAACCTCCCATGCACCCATCCTCTCTCCCTCCCTCCCTCCTTCCTTCCTTCCTTCCTTCCTGCCTGCCTGCCTGCCTGCCTGCCTTCCTTCCTCCCTCCCTCCCTCCCTCCCTCCCTCCCTCCCTCCCTCCCTCCATCCATCCTTTCTTCCACCCATCCATCCATCCACCCATCCATCCATCCGTCCATCCATGGATCCATCCATCCATCGATCGATCGATCCATCCATCCATCCATCCCATCCATCCATCCTTACTTCCTTCCTTCCTTCCTTCCTTCCTTCCTACCTTCCCTCCCTCCTTTTACCCTTCCATCCACTAACTCATCCCTCTATACTTCCATTCACCATATCTTCTGTTTTTTTTTTTCCTTCTCTCCATCACTCTTTTTCTTTCCTTCACTTCCCTCTCTCTCTCTCTCTCTCTCTCTCTCTCTCTCTCTCTCTCTCTCTCTCTCCTAGAGATATCCGGGAGAAAAGTATTAAAGTTTGGCTATTCTGAAGAGGAGGGAGGAAGGGAGGGAAAGTAGAGGGAGGGAGGAAGAATAGAGGGATGGAGGGAGAGTAGAGGAGGAAGAGGGAGGGCAAGTGGGAGGGAAGAACAAAGGGAGAAACGGCAGGTAGGTGAAGAATAGGAGGGAGGGAGGAGGGAAGGAAGGAGGGAGGGAGGGAGGGAGAGTGGAAGGGAGGAGGAGGAGGGGCAGTGGAAGGGGAGATAAGACAAAAAAAAATTGGAGGAGGAAGGAGAGAAGTGGAAGAGTGGAGAAAGAGAGAGAGAGAGAGAGAGAGAGAGCACGAAATACTTAACCTACTTTTTCGATGTCTTACAGTCTTTGATTTTATGGATAATTATATTCAGGAGAACGTGTTGTGTAAAAAAGTGTAATAAGGTTTGTTAATAATAATAATAATAATAATAATGATGATGATGATGATGAAAATAACAGTAATAGTAATGAAAATAATAATAGTAATAATAATAATAATAATAATAATAGTAGTAGTAACAATAGTAATGATAATGACAGTAATAATAATAATGATAATATCCTGTAATCGATGATGATGTTGGTAATGATTATATAAATAGTAATAAAAAAAATAATAATAGTAGTAGTAGTAGTAGCAATAATAATAATAATAATAATAATAATAATAATAATAATGCCGCAGATTAATTCTTTATGCTAATATTAACAATAAACTTTGAAGATAACGACACAACAACAGCAAACAACAACAATAAGAACTGCCAAGTAGTTTGAACCCTGAGAGCAAAAGTTTGGGGTAAAATATTAGAGTGAGAGAGAGAGAGAGAGAGAGGAGGGAGAATATAGCAAAGAAAACGATGATAATGAATAAGTAGATAGATTAATAACCGGAGAGAGAGAGAGAGAGAGAGAAATATAACAAAGAAAACGGTGATAATGAATAAGTAGATAGATTTAATAACAGTAGATAGATAGAGAAAGAGAGAGAGAGAGGTACAACAAAGACAGAAACAGTGAATGGGGAATAGATTAGAGAGAGAGAGAGAGAGAGAGAGAGAGAGAGAGAGAGAGAGAGAGAGAGAGGTACAACAAGGACAGAAACAGTGAATGGGGAATAGATTAGAGAAAGAGAGAGAGAGAGAGAGAGAGCATTAACATAGATATACAAACCTTTCTTTCCCAGAGACGCTCCTAACTCTAATAATAATACTTTAATCACAAGTACGAGGATAGGATGGTATAGTAGTGAAGAGAGAGAGAGAGAGAGGGGGGGGGAAGTAGACAGTGAGGTTGGTAGGTAGGTAGGAAGGAAGGTATAGTAAATAGGGGAGAGAGTGAAGCTGGTAGGTAGGTAGGAAGGAAGGTATAGTAAATTGGGGAGAGAGAGAAGCTGGTAGGTAGGTAGGTAGGTAGGAAGGAAGGTATCGTAAATTGGGGAGAGAGTGAAGCTGGTAGGTAGGTAGGTAGGTAGGAAGGAAGGTATCGTAAATTGGGGAGAGAGTGAAGCTGGTAGGTAGGTAGGTAGGACTGTGCCTTAACTAGAGACGGTAAGTAGGCGGGAGGGTTGGTAGGTAGGTACGTTAAGGAAGGTAAGTAGGTAAGAAGAGAGGCAGGAAGATAGGTAGGTAGGAAAGTTGGTAGGTACAGTAAGTAGGGGAAGTTGGTAAGTAGGTAGGAGAGAGAGAGAGAGAGAGAGCAGAGGGGAGGTAGGTAGTGAGTGTGTTCTTAAAGAGGTAGGGAGAGTAGAGAGTGAAAAGAGGGAGAGGCATATTCTCTCTCTCTCTCTCTCTCTGTCTCCTTACATTCAGTGACTTCTTAGAGAGAGAGAGAGAGAGAACCAGAAATTTCTAGACTATTCCAAGGAGAGAGAGAGAGAGAGAGAGAGATGGGAAGAGGGGAGGGAAAGAGGAAAAAGAAGCACGGTAGTCTAAATGTGTGTGTGAGAGAGAGAGAGAGAGAGAGAGAGTCTGGCCTCATTACAGCCTCCTCACCTGTTACTGGATGAGCCAGGGGGGGGGAGGAGGAGAAGGAGGACGAGGAGGAGGGGCAAGTGGAGAGGAGGAGGTGGAGGAAAGAGAGAGAGAGGGGAGGGGGAGGGGAGGGAAGGAAGGAAGGATCTTGTTTGGCAAGCTTGAAGAGAGAGAGAGAGAGAGAGAGAGAGAGATGGAAAGAGAGGAGGGAAAGAGGAAAAAGAAGCACGGTAGTCTAAATGTGTGTGTGTGTGTGTGTGTGTGTGTGTGTGTGTGTGTGTGTTTTAGAAGGGGAGGATGGGGAGAAGAGGGAGAAAAACGGATGGTGTAAAGTGTGTGTGTGTGTGTGTGTGTGTGTGTGAGAGAGAGAGAGAGAGAGGGTGAGAGAGAGAGAGAGGTGGGGGGGGGTGCAAGGGAAAGAACCAGCCGTGAAAATGAAAGTAAGAGGCTCGGAGGGAGGGAGAGAATGAGAGAGAAATTAGAGAGAGTGAGAGAGTGAGTGAGGCTGACAAGGGAGTTTACCGAATACTTCTTTCTTTTTCCTCCCTTAATGAATTACTTCCTCCCTATTCTCTCTCTCTCTCTTTCTCTCTCTCTACCTACCTACCTACCTACCTACTTACCTGTTTATCTATCTGTCTATCATTGTAAAGGAAGGAATAGTGTAAGAGATAGGAAAGAAGACAGAATGGAATGCAAGGAGAGATAGATAGATAGATAGATAGATAGATAGAGAGAGAGAGAGAGAGAGAAGGAAGGGAAGCAGAGAGGACGGATGATAAGAATGAGAATGGAGGAAAGAAAATGGATAAGGAAAGATGGAGGGGTGAAGGAGGGAAGGAAGAAATGGAAGATGGTAGGGGGTAGAAGAACTGGAAGGGAGGAAGGAAGTAGGAATGATTGAAGGAAAGAATGGAAGGAAGAAAAGAAGGGGAAAGATAAGGAGGAGGTAAGAGAGGGAGGAAGGAAGGAAGTTAGAGGAAAGGAGGAGAGATAGATGAAGTTAAGAATGATGGAAGGAAGAAAAGAAGGCGAAAGATAAGGAGGAAATAAGGGAGGAAGGAGTGAAGGAAGCAGAGGGGAGGGAGGAAGGAAGGAAGTTAAAATAGCAGGGGAGATAGATGAAGGAAGGAAATAAGATAGGCAGGTAGATAGATGGAAAAGATGAAAGAGAGAGAGAGAGGTAGGAATAGAAGGGAGAAAGAGGTAGACGAAGGAAGAAATAGGAAGAGGGAAGGTAGAGAGAAAAGGAAGGAAGGAAGGAACGGTGGCAGGTAAGTAGGAAGGAATGGAATGAGAGAGGGAACGTAGGAAGGAAGATTGGCTGAGAGAGAGAGAGAGAGAGAGGTAAGTAGACAGTGAGGCTGGTAGGTAGGTAGGTAGGCAGGAAGGTACAGTAAATAGGGCAGAGAGAGAAGCTGGTAGGTAGGTAGGTAAGTAGGCGGGATGGTTGGTAGGTAGGTACGTTAAGGAAGGTAGGTAGGTAAGAAGTTAGGCAGGAAGGTAGGTAGCTGGGAAAGTAGGTAGGTATAGTAAATAGGGGAGGTTGGTAGGCAGGTAGGTAAGTAGGGAGACAGAGGTAGGTAAGTACATTAAATAAGGAAGAGCGTTAGGTTTGTAGGTAGGCAGGGAGATGGGTAAGTAGACTGATCGGTCGGTAGGTAAGGTGAGGTAGGTATGGAGACGGGAAGGTAGGTGGGTAAGTAGGTAAAAGTGTACAAAGGAAAGATAGTGCGGTAAGTAGTTAGGTATGTACAGTTACTAGGGACGAGAGGTAGGTAGGTAACGGTAGAGGAGAGTGGGGTTAGTAGGAAAAATGCGAAGTGATTGAGGTAGGTAGGTAGGTATATGAAAAAGGAAGGTAGGTAGGTAGGGACATGTATTTAAAAGGAAGTAGGTGAGGATGGTAGGTAGGGAGGGAAAGGTAAACACGTAGGTAGGTAAACACGTAGGTAGGTAGGTAGGTAGGTAGGAAATGAGAAGAGTAGAGGGGCTTTAAAAAGAGAGGGAAGGGAAAAAGTGGAGAGTGAAAGTAAGTGAAAAGAGAGAGGAGAGGAGAGGGGAGAAAGCTAAGAGAGGAGGGGAGGGAGTGCGAGATAAATTGGAGAGAGAGAGAGAGAGAGAGAGAGAGAGAGAGAGAGAGAGAGAGAGAGAGAGGGAGGGAGGGAGGGAGAGATCGATGAGAGTTTGAGCTAGACTTTTTTTCTCTCTGTCTCTGGTTTTAGAAGTTAATAAGAGAGAGAGAGAGAAAAGTGAGGGAATGAAGTGTGAGAAATTTAATCTCTCTCTCTCTCTCATTTCTCGTTTTCTGAAGTGTTTACATAGTTACATCATGTATTTTGGGGACACTGTTTTAAAAATGAGTATTGTTGTATTTTTGTACGTGTGTGTGTGTGTGTGTGTGTGTGTGTGTGTGTGACAGAGAGAGAGAAAGAGAGGTGGTGGATATTGGTGTCAAAGTTGTGACATGCGAAGGCTGCTGAGGATCGACCGTCTGATGTTGTGCTATAGGTGATCTGTTGGATCTCGGGAACGGGCATCCTGCTTTATGTCCAGAGTAGGATGCTTCACACACACACACACACACACACACACACACACACACACACACACACAAAATGAAGTATCAGTAGTCAGCGTACACACACACACACACACACACACACACACACACACACAAAATGAAGTATCAGTAGTCAGCACACACACACACACACAAAATGAAGTATCAGTAGTCAGCACACACACACACACACACACACACACACACACACACAAAATGAAGTATCAGTAGTCAGCACACACACACACACACACACACACACAAAATGAAGTATCAGTAGTCAGCACACACACACACACACACACACACACACACACACACACACACACACACACACACACACACACACAAAAAAAAGTATCAGTAGTCAGCGTACACACACACACACACACACACACACACACACACACACACACACACACACACACACACACACACACACACACACAAAATGAAGTGGTGGTGATGATGATGATGATGATGATGATGATGATAAGCACTAGTTATTTATAGTATTAACAACAACAATAACGATAACAAGAACAACAATAATAGTGGTGATGGTGATAGAGTTACACGTTAAAGCCAACTCTAATCTCACTATAATAAAGACAGTAAAGCTATCTCTAATCTCACTATAATAAAGACACAGTAAAGCCATCTCTAATCTCACTATAACCCAACTCTAATCTCACTATAATAAAGACAGTAAAGCTATCTCTAATCTCACTATAATAGACAGTAAAGCTATCTCTAATCTCACTATAATAAAGACAGTAAAGCTATCTCTAATCTCACTATAATAAAGACACACAGTAAAGCTATCTCTAATCTCACATCTCTCCTCCACAGACACACAGTAAAGCTATCTCTAATCTCACATCTCTCCTCCACAGACACACAGTAAAGCTATCTCTAATCTCACATCTCTCCTCCACAGACACACAGTAAAGCTATCTCTAATCTCACATCTCTCCTCCACAGACACACAGTAAAGCTATCTCTAATCTCACATCTCTCCTCAACAGACACACAGTAAAGCTATCTCTAATCTCACATCTCTCCTCCACAGACACACAGTAAACCGATCTCTAATCTCACATCTCTCCTCCACAGACACACAGTAAAGCTATCTCTAATCTCACATCTCTCCTCAACAGACACACAGTAAAGCTATCTCTAATCTCACATCTCTCCTCCACAGACACACAGTAAAGCTATCTCTAATCTCACATCTCTCCTCCACGGACACACAGTAAAGCTATCTCTAATCTCACTATAATAAAGACAGTAAAGCTATCTAATCTCACTATAATAAAGGCACACAGTAAAGCTATCTCTAATCTCACTATAATAAAGACAATAAAGCTATCTCTAATCTCACTATCTCTAATCTCACATCTCTCCTGCACAGGTGTCTCCAGAAGGCAGGCCCTCAGCTCAACTACAGGGAGAAAGAGAAAGACATATTGGATGAGCTGTTTCACAAGAGCCACTACGACAAGAGGATACGCCCATCGGGGGTCAACGGCACAGGTAGTGGTAGTAGTGGTAGTGTGGTAATTGTGGTAGTGCGGGGGGTTGTTGTGGTAGTAGGGAGAAGGGAGGAGTAGTTGTGGTATTAAGGGTGGTTGGGAAGGGGTCAGTTGTGGTGGTGTTGGTGGGAGTGGTAGTTGTTCTGGGATGGGTGGTAGTTGTGGCAATTGTGGTATTGTGGGTGGTTGTTGTGGTAGTGGGAGAAGGGAGTAGTAGTTGTGGTATTAAGGGTGGTTGGGAAGGGGTCAGTTGTGGTGGTGGTGGTGGGAGTGGTAGTTGTACTGAAACGGGTGGTAGTGTGGTAGTTGTGGTGGTTGGGAAGGGGTAGGTTGTGGTGGTGGGGGAGGGGCTTGGTAGTTGTGGTAGTGTTAGTAGGGGTGGTTAGGAAGGAGGTTGTGGTGATGGGGGAGGGGGGATTGGTAGTTGTGGCAGTAGGGATGGTTGGGAAAGGGGTAGGCTGTGTTGGGGGAGGGGGTGGTTGGGAGGGGAGTGGTAGTGGTTGGTGGTTGGGTGGGCAAGGATGATTAAACGGAGAGGGTGGTGGTAGTTGTCTGGTGGTAGTTGTGGTTGATGGATGGTTTGGAAGGTCAGATAGGAATGGTAGTAGTGGGTGAGTGAGGGTGGGAAATGGTTGGATGGGAAGGAGGGAAAGAGATGAAGAATGGGAGGAAGGAACATAGGAAAGAAAGTAGGAGAAAGGACTGGAGGAAAAACAGAGATAGGGAAGGAGATAGAAGTAAATTGAAATATGTGGAGAGAGAGAGAGAGAGAGAGAGAGAGAGAGAGAGAGAGAGAGATGGAGGGAAAATGGGGAGGAACTTAGAGGAAAAGAGAGACGTTGTAACATGGAGGGAAGGTAAATGCAGGTTTGGTAAAGATACGAGAGAGAGAGAATGAATGAATAAATGGTTTCTGTACATTTTTAGAATTAATATAACAATACTTTTCCCACTAACAACAACATCTGGCAGAATAGAATAGTAATCACACTTAAATTACAGTTTGACTCAGAATCACATGGTAGTAGAATCCAATTACAGTTCAGACATAAATAATGAGGTAGAGGGATCAGCTGTTTTTTGTTTACATACGCCAGCTGATCAAAGTGTCACGTGGGCCAGGGATATCCAGGTAATTTATTTATTTTTTTCATTCAGACATGTAAATAATGAGGTGGAGGAATCAGCTGTTTTTTTGTTTACATGCGTCAGCTGATCAGTGTGTCACGTGGGCCAGGGATCTCCAGGTAATTTAGTTTTTGCCAATCATACGACGGCACGCAAATCACGCTCACTCCCTTGGCCAATCACAGAACAGGTTGATTAGGTTTTTGCTCAGCGTTGTAAAATTATGCATTCTTACCTACTGACGTTCCTTTATATCCACCTTCAGAAATTACCGTACATCCTACCTGCCTCTTCATCTACCAGGTTTATATTTGCTTATAAATTTTTCTTTTTGTCACATACTGTTACCTGCCTAATATCTACCTTCCTACTTACCTGCCCAGCTATTTAACTTCTTACCTGCTTACCTGTCTACCTACCTACTTACCTATCTACCAGCTAACGTTCTCAAATGTATGGTACAGAGAGAGAGAGAGAGAGAGAGAGAGAGAGAGAGAGAGAGAGAGAGAGAGAGAGAGAATTAAAGTAGGAATAAGGCAACATGGGCGTGTATGTGAAGATACCTTAGGAGAGAGAGAGAGAGAGAGAGCACCTGTTTATCTATCTTTATACTTTCTAATTGTCATCAAAATATTTCAGTATATTTGCTATTTTGTTACATAAGCATCTAAACTAAGCTCTCTATTTATTGGCCTATACGTCACAGATCCCAGCCAATCAGAAACCAGCATACCTATGACGTGTGTAAAGTAGGCGTGGCTTAAAGGTCTGTTGCCATGACGTACAGGTCCCTCGGCCAATCAGGGAGCAGGGTACTGATGACGTCATTAGTAGGCGGGGCTTGAGCGATGACGTCACATGCCCCAGCCAATCGTAGAGCGCAGGCCAGTGACGTCACGTGAAAGGGCGGAGTCTCGCCATATAAGGGATTGTTTACAAATGGTTGAGTAAGGTAGATGGGGGTAGGGTAAGGGAGGGTGGGATGTAAAGTGATGGGTAGAGAGAGAGAGAGAGAGAGAGAGAGAGAGGATTGTGAAAGAGAAACAGGGAAGGGAAAGAGAATTGGGAAATAGAGAGAGAGAGAGAGAGAGAGAGAGAGAGAGAGAGAGAGAGAGAGAGAGGATTGTGAAAGAGACATAGAGAAGGGAAATAAAGGAATTTGTGTGTGTGTGTGTGTGTGTGTGTGTGTGTGTGTGTGTGTGTGTGTATCATGCTTTTTTCAGCTGTAAAGAAAACTACATAATGTAAAACTTAGAGAGAGAGAGAGAGAGAGAGAGAGAGAGGTGTTAAGATTCCACTGTGAGATAGTGAAATTAAAGAAAGTGAGAGAGCGGAGAGATTAAGTGGAATGGAATGCTCAGAGTAATGCATATATTACGAGAGAGTGTAAGAAAGTGAGTGAGGGGGTAGGAATGTGTGTGTGTGTGTGTGTGTGTGAGAGAGAGAGAGAGAGAGACTGGGTATGTGTTTGGGTGAATGAAATAGAGATGGCAAGGGTGAGAGAGAGAGAGAGAGAGAGAGAGAGACTGGGTATGTGTTTGGGTGAATAAAATAGAGATGGCAAGGGTGAGAGAGAGAGAGAGAGAGAGAGAGAGAGACTGGGTAAGTGTGTTTGGGTGAATCAAAGATAGAGATAGCAAGGGAGGGAATTAGCAGTAAAAGTACAGTGCGAGAGAGAGAGAGAGAGAGAGAGAGAGAGAGAGAGAGAGAGAGAGAGAGAGAGAGAGAGAGTTAAAGAAAGTAAGCGAGGCACACTTGCTCTATCGTCACCCTGCTACTGTATTAAAGCCGACCGTCTCTCTCACTCTAAAATTAGCGTGTGTGAGAGAGGGTGAAAGTGAGAGAGACGCGGGGTGTTTAGGGATGTGGGAGAGTGAAAGTGAGCGAGGGGGAGACGTAAGAAAGAGAGAGGGAGGGAGGAGGTTCAGGATGGGAGAGAGAGTGAGAGGGAAAAAGTGAGAGAGGAGGATGAAGGAGGGAGAGTTAGTGAATGTAATAATGAGGTGAGAGAGAGAGAGAGAGAGAGAGAGAGAGAGAGAGAGAGAGAGAGAGATACATAGATATCCAGGCCTTACTTTCCTAGGGACTCAACTTTGCACTGATAGTATTGCCAAGGTTACGAATATACTATACAATGAGAGTGATAGTACAGAGAGAGAGAGAGAGAGAGAGAGGAATATGAAAGCAGGGAAGGACACACTTGCACACACACACACACACACACACACACACACACACACACACACACACACACACACACACACACTCTCTCTCTCTCTCTCTCTCTCTCTCTCTCTCTCGCATCTGTCCACCATTCTCTTTCCATGATTTTTTCCATTTCTTTTTTCACGCCTTTGTTTCTCTCTTCCTGTTTCCTTTGTCCTCTCACTCCCTTTCTCTCCTCTTCTGTATCTCAATTGACATTCTTTTTCTGACATATCTTTTGATTCCATTCTTTATCTTTTCACACTTCTTTCACCGATTTATTTAATTATTTTTTTTTGCCATTTCCTATATACTCTGCGACGAAACCCTGTGTCTGTCCCCAACTGTGTCACTCACTCACTCAGTTATTAAATTAGTCACGGTATTGGTTTGAAAGATGAAATTTGGCAAGTTGGGACCGTAGAGTTTTATGAGCGTCACACTGATGGGACGGGGAGTGAGAGGTAGGAGGTAATGTGGGTGTGTCTGGGGTGTTTTTGAGGTGTGTGTGTGTGTGTGTGTGTGTGTGTGTGTGTGTGTATCTGGAAGGTGTCTGAAGGGTGTATTTAAAGACACGAGACACCTTTTGGGATGTCTTGGGATTTGTGGCTATGGTTAGGGTAGGTGCGGCTACCTGAGGTGTCCATTGTCGTGTATTCCCTCCTGCTTTTATTTATTTTTGTATTTTGTCGTTTGTTGCATATTATTTTGTGTATTTTCTGCTTTTATTTTTCGTTAAAGTCCTTATATTTACGTTTTTCTCTCTCTCTCTCTCTCTCTCTCTCTCTCTCTCTCTCTCTCTCTCTCTCTCTCTTTCTCTCCTTGCGTGACATGTTTGCGTGTGAGGAGTGGTGAAGAAAGAAAAGAAAGGAGGAGGAAGGCTGCAAATAGAGAGAGAGGGGGGAGGGGAGGAAGAGAGAAAATAGAGAGAGAAAGAGAGGGGGTTGAGGGACAGGGGAGGATAAGTAGAGGGAGATAAGGGGAGAGAGAGAGAGATGAAGGGAGTGAGGGAGGAGGGAAAGGGGAGGATAAGTAGAGGGAGATAAGAAAGTAGGGAGATAGGAAGGAAATATGAGAGAGAGAGAGAGAGAGAGAGAGAGAGAGAGAGAGAGGAGGGAACGGAAGGAGAGTGAAGAAGAGAGGAGGAAGGGGGTAGAAGAGAGTGAGGAGGGGGGGAGGGAGATAAGAGGGTGTGGAGAGAGAGAAAGAGAGAGAGAGAGAGAGTTTAAATCCAGTACAAAGAAACACCTATTCATATATATATATTTTTTTTTTACATTTGGAAACACATCAACTGTCTTTAAATCCATTCTTATTTTCCCCATTACTCTTTCAATCCAATCACGTATTATTTATTTCATCCTTTATATTTATCCTTTATCCAGTCACTTATTATTTATCATTTATATTTATCCAGTCTCGTATTAATTATTTCCTTTATAATTATCCAATCACGTATTTATTCTAACCTTTATATTTATCCAATCACGTATTAATTATTTCCTTTATATTTATCCAATCACGTATTAATTATTTCCTTTATATTTATCCAATCACGTATTAATTATATCCTTTATATTTATCCAATCCCGTATTATTTATTTCATCATTTATATTTCAAGTCTAATTTTCCATTTATTTTTTCTTACTGTCTTCAAACGATTTTTTTTTCTCCATACCAATAGTGTTTTTGGTCGTGAGGGGTTGTCTTGAAATTGTCGCTCTGTTATATTGTTTTTTTATTTTTCTTGGAGGGACCAATTTTGCGGGATTCTGGCCTTGGGTTCCTTCTTCCTTGCATTAAAAAAATAGACTTCATTCATTAAGAGTCTGTCTGTAGTTGAGTAATATCGTCTGGAGGTAGTGATGATTAATTATGCGACAGGTCAACTCTGGAACTGTCTCCCTCTGTCTGTATTTCCTGCTGCCTATGATCTCCAGTCTTTCAAACGCAGTGTGTCCAGGCATCTCGAAATGATCGGATCTTGAATTTGGCTCTCTCTTGTATTTTGTTTTTCTCTTGGAAGGAACAGTTCTTGCGGGCTCATGGCCTTTGGTTCCTTCTTCCTAGCATAAAAAAAAAAATAAGAATATAGGATTGTTAGTGAAATAGTTCCAACCCCAGCTTAACTTAACGTGAACCCAGTGGACTTCAGGCTTATGTTACACACACACACACACACACACACTCTCTCTTTCTCTCTCTCTCTCTCTCTTAAGGAGTAAATATTATGTTCCTTTATCTTCATTAAATACTTTACTAATTGAAAGAGTTTATTTGAGAGAGAGAGAGAGAGAGAGAGAGAGAGAGAAATGTTATGATTACTAATTTCTCATTGTTCGTGTTGATGAAGGGAAAGATTGGGTGAAAATGAAACGATGTAGAAAAATGAGTTAAAAAGATGAGAGAGAGAGAGAGAGAGAGAGAGAGAGAGAGAGAGAGAGAGAGAGAGAGGGGAAAGGAATATTAGATAGAAATGAGAGAGAGAGAGAGAGAGAGAGAGAGAGAGAGAGAGAGAGAGAGAGAGAGAGAGGCTGTGGAGGGAGGTAAAGTAGAGCGATAAGGAGGTAAGGAGGAGGGAGGGAGAGATAAGGAGGGAGGGAGGAAGGGAGGAAACCACGCCTCTCCCTGATTTATGCCACAATAAAGTCTCTCTCTCTCTCTCTCTCTCCTTCTCTTCTTTCTTCCTTCCTCCCTTCCCATCTTTTCCACCTCTTCTTTTCCTTCCTTTTTTCCTGGTTTTTCTCGCTCACTTTCCCTCCCTCCCCCCCTTCTTTCCCTCCCTCCCTCCCTCTCGCGCTTTCCTCCATATTCCTCTCTCCACTTCCCTGTTTTTCTCTCCCTCTGTGTCTCCTCCTTCCTCTCCTTTCTCTGTCTCCCTTCCACCCTCGTCCTTCCGTTCCTTCATCCTTCCTCTCTTCTTAATCCTTTTTCTTCCCTCGTGCTTTCTTCTTTCACCCCTTTTCCTTCTTGACTCTCTCTCTCTCTCTCTCTCCCCTTCCTTCCTTCCATTTTTTTTTTCTTTCCTTCTTCCTTCCTTTCTTCCATTGCCTTCTTCCATTCCTCCTTCCTTCCTTACTTCCTTCCGTTCTTTCATCCTTCCTTCCTTCCCTCCCTCCTTCCTTCCTTCCTTCCTTCCTTTCTTTCTTCCAATCCTTCCTTCCTTTCTTCCTTCCCTCTTTCCTTTCTTTCAATCCTTTCTTTCTTCCGTCCTTCCTTCCTTTCTTTCTTCCATCATTCCTTCCTTTCCTCCCTCTTTCTTTCCTTCCTTCCTTCCTTCCTTCCTGCCGGACCACTCTGTATTAAAAATAGTTTGGGAGTGAATGGGAAAGGTGGTGGAGAGAGAGAGAGAGAGAGAGAGAGAGAGAGAGAGAGAGAGAGAGAGAGAGAGAGAGAGTATAGGAGAGAGAAAAATGGGGATGGGGAGTGACTGGGAAAGGAAGAGAGAAGTTGACCGATGGGGAGTAAGTTGGAGGGGGAGAATGAGACAGGAGTTTTGGGAGTGGCTGGGGAAGGGGAGGGATTGGGGGAGAAGGGAAGGATATAAATGGGAGGGGGAGAGAGAGTAGGTGGGAGGGGGAGAGGTAGGGAGTAGATGGAAGGGGAGAATAGGCAGTAGGTGATACGCGAGGAGGTGAGGAGTAGGTGGGAGGGAAGAAGATGGGGAGTTGGTGTAGGGAGGAGTCAGGAGTGGGTGGGAAAGGATGGAAGAGGGAGGGGAGGGGGTGGGATGTGGGATGGGTGGGTGAAGGTGGGATGGTAAATGTTGGAATAATCACCTCTAATCACACTAGAACGATTGTCTGTTTTAGCTTACTCTTGCATCTACCTGACATTTATTCAGCTTAGGAGAGTAGTAGTAGTAGTAGTAAAAGTGGTAGTAATAGTAGTAGTAGTAGTCGTAATTAATGAAGCCTCTAACTCCTCTATATCTCCCTTAAGCTGAATAAAATCGTCTGGTATAGGCTGGTATTGTCGTGGGTATGAGGAGGTTTCCTAACACCTCTTCCATACCGATTTAGTTTCTGCTTGTTACACGAATTTCTTGTATGCTATTTATGCAGTCTATCGAGTCTTATCTTGGTTTTAAGGTGCAGAAGAGGGGCGCCTTCACGTGGTGGCACCTTAATAATCTGACGGCTCCACTACCCAGTTATACAAACGTCCCTCAGCTCCGGATGGTGGACTGCAGTACGGTCACTTCAGCCTGCAGTCCACTGGGTTCACGTTCAAATGAGCCTAGGACCACAAGATCATATTCTGTGTTAGTGAAGTATGTATCAGTATAGAAGAGATGTAAATAAATAGCATACAAGAAAATACTAAGGCGTAATAGTCAAAATAATTCGCTTACAAGGAGGTGATAGGAAGGCTTCAGATCCCACGAGAATACAGTCCCCGTAGTAGAGTCTATTTCAGCTGTACTTTGAAAACTGGGTGCGCGAGAGTACAATCAAGCTCTGTATTTTCGTGTGTCATGTAGAGATAACCTGTATTTTGCTGTATTATTTCTAGCCTGCATCCCACATTACAGAGTGCAGTTAGCAGCAGATGTATTGTTCATGCTTCAGGAATTGTTAAAAATCGAGGGCTTTTTCTGTATTTGTTGTATTATTAGCCTGCATCCCATATTACAGAGTGGAGTTAGCAGGGATATAGAAAGGTCGAAAGTTAGAAGTAATGTTTCATCATCACGGTTGTCAGAAATTGGAAATAATAATAATAATAATAATAATAATAATAATAGTAATAATGATAATAATAGTAACTGATAATGATAATAATAATGATAATGATGATGATAGTGATAATAACGACAATAATGAGTAATAACAATACTAATACTAATAATAATAACAGCAACAATAATAATAATAATAATAATAATAATAATAATCATCATCATCGAGGGCTTTTTCACACCTACGCGCACCCAGTTCATAAGCCTGTGTTTTAGAAGCTAACTTTTCCATACATCTTTCAGGTGGCGGTTTAGCTGGTTCTTCAGTCTGTCTTGTGTCTATTTTGTGCCAACCCCCTTCACTACCATGGCTGTTATTTATTTGTGTTTGTTTCACTGTTAAAGGTCCTGATTTGCATTACGTCATGTGATGGTAACCTTAATAATGATGATAATAATAATAATGATGATAATAGTAATAGTAGTAGTAACAATAATAATAATAAATAATAATAGTGGTAGCAGTAATAATAATAATAAAAATAGTTATAATAATAATAATAATAATGATAATAATAAATAATAGTGGTAGCAATAATAATAATAAAAATAATAATAATAATAATAATAATAATAATAAATAATAATAATAATAGTCATGGTCGTGAAGGCTTTAGATCATGTACAGAATTGCATGGTATTTTACAAGCATATAGTTGGTAGTTTCAGTCCATTTAGATTTTTGGAATTAATCTATTATAAAATGTATAAAAAAAAATTCAAATCTATACATCTATTTATAAAAACAAAATGTGTGTGGCATTATATACATCTGTGGAAGTAAATTTATTCATACTAATACATATATATTTTACTACTATATATATGTAATTTGTATGGTTTGTATTTTTTTCATATATATTACTGATACATGAAAACTATATCACTATATATATTTTATTTGTATATGTGTGGTTTGTATTTCCATGTATTTAAAAGGACTTCAGGAATATTCTTTTAATTTCAGAGCTTTCAGGAATTCGGCTGAGCTGGAGAGGAGTGTGAGACCCCTGAAAGAATTTTTATATAAATGTTACTAATGTTTATAGAGAGTTGACTGAAAGAATGTTTATAAGAATGTTACTAATGTTTATAGAGAGGTTACTGAAAGACTGCTGAAAGAATATTTATATAAATGTTACTAATGTTTATAGTTTACTGAAAGAATGTTAAAAAAATGTTACTAATGTTTATAGAGTTTACTGAAAGACTGCTGAAAGAATGTTTATAAGAATGTTACTAATGTTTATAGAGTTTACTGAAAGACTGCTGAAAGAATGTTTATGAAAATGTTGCTAATGTTTATAGAGTTTACTGAAAGAATGTGTTAAAAATGTTACTAATGTTTATAGAGTTTACTGAAAGACTGCTGAAAGAATGTTTATAAGAATGTTACTAATGTTTATAGAGTTGACTGAAAGACTGCGGAAAGAATGTTGATAAGAATGTTACTAATGTTTATAGAATTTACTGAAAGACTGCTGAATGAATGTTTATGTAAATATTGCTGATGTTTATAGAGTTTACTGAATGTGATGTTAATAATGTTTAATGTGTTTACCCTTATATCATTGCAGGTCAGCATGGAAGGCGAAGTAGTAGTATAATAGTTTCCATTTCGATATTTTATATTCTTACTTTTCGAAAAATTTGGGATGTTATTTTATACTTTTCAAAAATTGGGATGATAGATTTTTACGTTTCAAAATTTGGAAGATTATTATTATTATGATTATTGTTATTATTATTATTATTATTATTATTATTATTATTAGTGTCATTATTATTATTATTTCTACTTTCCGAAAATTTGAATGTTATCATATTTTAAATTTGGCACGTTAGCTTTTCTACGTCTCGAAATTTGAAGTTAAATTGTTTTTTTATTTATTTTTTTTTTTTAGTTTTCGATATTTGGGATGTTAGCTACTTTTTTTTTTTTTTCCCGAAATTTGGGATGTTATTTTTTTACTTTTCGAAATTTGGATATTTTTTTTTTACTTTTCGAAATTTGGGATGTTATTTTTTACTTTTCGAAATTTGGATTTTTTTTTTTTTGTAATTTTCGAAATTTGGGATAATTTTTACTTTTCGAAATATGAAGTGTTTTTTTTTTTTTTTTTTTTTTTTTTTCCCCTCGAAATTTTGGATGTTGCGTTTTTTGAAATTTTGGATGTTATGTTTTACACTTCGAAATTGGAAGTTATTTTTATTTTTCGAAATTGGGATGTTGATTTTTACCTTTCGAAATTTTGGATGTTAGCTTTTTTTTTTTTTTTTTTTCGATATTTGAATGTTAACTTCTTTATTTTCGAAATTTGGGATGTTAATATTTAGTTTTGGAATTTTTGGATGTTAGCTTTTTTTGAAATTTTGGATTTTTTTTTTTTTCGAACTATATGTTAGCTTGATAATTTTCGATATTTGGATTTTTAGCTTTTTGTTATTCGATTTTTTTTTTTTTTTTTTTTTAAGTTTGGAATGATAGCTTTTTACTTTTCGAGAATCTAAATGTTATATTTTTAGTTTTCGAAATTTGGGATATTATTATTATTATTATTATTATTATTATTATTATTATAGAAAATTTAAATGTTATATTTTTAGTTTTCGAAATTTGGGATATTATTATTATTATTATTATTATTATTATTATTATTTTTAATTTGGGGCGTAAATTCGTGTACAGTAAAATTTAAACACGACGGTATTTCGTAAAGAGATATAATTAATGTTTTTTTCTTAGTTATGAGCTTTACTTTGCTTAGTTATTTTATTGCGGACGTAAAAGTAGCGTAAGTTGTGTTTACTTACCGAGATGTTTATTCGTAGTTCTTGCGGACCTAAAAGTAGCACGGAAAGTGGTTGGTGATGTTTATTGCGGACGTGAAAGTACCATGAAGTTTAGGGATGTTTATTGCGGACGTGAAAGTACTATGAAGTTTAGGGATGTTTATTGCGGACGTGAAAGTACCATGAAGTGCTTATTTGTGCACCGGTGGATGTTTTTGCGGACGTGAAAGTACCATGAAGTTTATGGATGTTTATTGCGGACGTAAAAGTACCATGAAGTTTATGGCTGTTTATTGCGGACGTAAAAGTACCCTCAGAAGTTTATGTGTATAGATTTAGTAAAATTAGTAGAAATATTGCATTAAAAAAAATAATAATAATATTCTGTTACACTTCATTCAAATTGTATGCTGGAATCCGTAACGCCTTCTCCATAGTGATTTATTCTACAGCTACACTTAGTACCCTCTTGGTTATTATAAATGTAAACTATATTGATATTAAAACGAAACATAAGGAGGACGTTGAGGTGTAAAAGGTAAAATAAGTCGCCTAGGGGAATGTGCTGCGTATCTTTAACGTCACCTAGAGTAGGATCGCGGGTTTGGTGTGACTTTTTTTTTTATATATATTTATAGGATGGTCTAGGACAGGATGGGCCAATTTCAGGTGATTTTTTGGGCTAAAATTTGAGAGAGAGAGAGAGAGAGTGTGTGTGTGTGTGTGTGTGTGTGTGTGTGTGTCTCCTGGGTCCAGATATCAACCGCTTCTGAGCTTCAATCACTAATGACTTTATAGAGAGAGAGATAGAAAGAGAGAGAGAGAGAGAGAGAGAGAGAGAATATCAGCATTGGTCCAAATATCAACCGCTACAGGAGAGAGAGAGAGAGAGAGAGAGAGAGAGAGAGAATACCATCAGGAAATAATATACTTATTTAAAACACTCAGTCATCAATAATTACAACTCCAAAACGGTTGAGAACTGGACCCATTTTCGTATCATATTTCCAAGTCCGAATTAGCCCAAAAATCACAGCCTGAAGTTAGTACAGGGTGGTCCGTATATTGCGCTATCCAGCCTTGTGTGGTGCTGGGACGGCTGACTGTATTGTTATGAGGTGTAAAGGGATTTTTGACCGTGAAATTGTTGATCAGCCATGCAGACAGTGATCGAGAAGACACGAAAATAAGTGAAATACAAGCATAAGTAGTTGAAAATGTTGGAAGGTAAACAGTATACTCCGCTCACTTCATCTTGGCTTAACAATGCCATCCCTCCATCTTGAATGCTGAGGTATGAAAACAGCACCGGATTATGATGCTAGTCACGAAGAAGTGCGGTGGAAAGGATGTAGAGTCACAGGAATGTCTTTTTCTGCCACTGAGATACGAGAATTAAGTCAGAAAATGAAAATCTGGGCCAAGTTAAAGTGAATGGAGAAGACATGAACAGATCTTGAATTGGGCCC
>NC_137009.1:37690652-37728152 GCF_032717465.1 Coenobita brevimanus
AATAATAATAATAATAATAATAATAATAATAATAATATATGCAGCAAGAGGAAAGATATACGAGTCAGTCTTGAGAAATAGTAAAAAAATAATAATAATAATAATAACAATATATTCAGCAAGAGGAAAGATGTACGAGTCAGTCTTGAATTATAATAATAATAATGATAATAATAATAATAATAATAATAATAATAACACTTTCATTGCCTTCATAAAACGTGTAATTGTATTTGGTTAACAGCTGTCGATTATATTCAGCAGTTTTTTCTTTATTTTTTCCTGAGTCTCATATTAGGACGATTTTTACACCTTCATTTCCGTAATTATAGCCAGACGTCTTCATCCCGGACGGGGTGGCTACAAACAAATCGCCTCCATGTCACCCTGTCTCCGCTGTCAGGCTACCCTCTCCCCAACTCACGACCCTTACTGATCTCTTCACCCTCCATCTCATCCCAGGAGCAGTATTCTTGGCTAGGAAGCTGACTTAACACCTCTTCCTTACCGAATTATTTCTATTCTGCTCCCTTATTATACTCTTGTGCGTTATTCATGCAGTCTGTGTCGATGTTAAAAAGATTGAAGAAGCAAAAATGATGTTTATGGGTAATGTGGAATAAATCGCTAAGGAAGAGGTGTTAGGGAGCCTCCTTACCCCACGAGAATACGGGCTAGGACTTCCCTTTCACCTTACCCACATACACACAAACACCATTAGTTATTATTATTATTATTACTATGATTATTACTACTGCTACTACTACTACTTCTACTAGTAATAAAACAATAGTGATAATAATAATAATAATAATAATAATAATAATAATGCTATTATTATTATTATTATTATCATTATTATTATCATTATTGTTATTATCATTATTGTTGTTATTATTTTTATTATTATTATTATTATTGTTATTATTATTATTATTATTATTATTATTATTTTACTGAGCTTGAAGTTCGCGTTTTAGACTTAGGTTAAATATAGTCTTCGCTAACTTATCACTACAACAGTCTTAAGTTCAAGGAAATTTGCGTGAAGTCTTAAAATAAAATAATCCGGAGGTAAAAAGAACGATATATAAGAAGGATCGAGTCGTACTGGAAAGAGTTGTAATCTCCTGACACCTCAATTCCCTTCGTTGGTCTCATGATAATATGCATGAGATGAGGTTTACGTGATTCTCCTCTCTCTCTCTCTCTCTCTCTCTCTCTCTCTCTCTCTAGTGACTTCTTATTTCTTGCTTCCATTTTCTTCCATCATCTTTAAATGTGAAATGGTGGCCAATATATTGTGTTATCCTGTTGTTTATTATTTTGTGTAAAAACTCGAGTGGTGTATAGTGTATGCAGAACGTCATGAATATTATAATTATGCTGAGAAAAATCATTATTATTAAAATTATAGACAGAATCATGAGTTAAAATTATGCACACAGAATCATCACTGTTAAAATTATAGAGAAGTAATTACTAATAGAATTATAGACAATCATTATTAAAATTATAGACAATGATTAGTATTAAAATTATAGACAGAATCATCAGTATTAAAATTATAGACAGAATTATTAGTATTAAAATTATAGAAAGAATTATTAGTATTAAAATTATAGACAATTATTAGTATTAAAATTATAGAAAGAATTATTAGTATTAAAATTATAGACAATTATTAGTATTAAAATTATAGACAATTATAAATATTAATATTATAGACAGAATCATCAGTATTAAAATTATAGACAGAATTATTAGTAATAAAATTATAGACAGAATTATTAGTATTAAAATTATAGACAGAATTATTAGTAATAAAATTATAGACAGAATTATTAGTATTAAAATTATAGACAGAATTATTAGTATTAAAATTATAGACAGAATTATTAGTAATAAAATTATAGACAGAATTATTAATATTAAAATTATAGACAGAATTATTAGTATGCAAATTATAGACAGAATTATTAGTATGCAAATTATAGACAGAATTATAGACAGAATTATTAGTATTAAAATTATAGACAGAATCATTAGTATTAAAATTATAGACAATTATTAGTATTAAAATTATAGGCCGAATTATTAGTATGCAAATTATAGACAGAATTATTAGTATTAGAATTGTAGACAATTATTACTATTAAAATTATAGACAGAATTATTAGTATTAGAATTATAGACAATTATTAGTATTAAAATTATAGACAATCAGTATTAAAATTATAGACAAAATTATTAGTATTAAAATTATAAACAGAATTATTAGTATTAAAATTATAAACAGAATTATTAGTATTAAAATTATAGACAATCATTACTATTAAAATTATAGACGATCATTACTATTAAAATTATAGAGAGAATCATTTAAATTATAGACAGAATCATTAGTATTAAAATTATAGACAAAATCATTACTGTTAAAATTATAGACAGAATTATTAGTATTTCTGTCTGCCTCTATTCCTATCTGTCTGTCTCTCTTCCTGTCTATCTTTGTCTGCCTCTCGTCCTATCTATCTGTCTATCTGCCTCTCTTCGTATCTTTTTGTCTGTCTGCCTCTCTTCCTATCCATCTCTGTCTCTCTCTCTTCCTATCTATCTTTTTCTGTCTGTCTCTCTTCCTATCTATCTTTGTCTGCCTCTGTTCCTATCTATCTTTGCCTCCCTCTCTTCCTGTCTGTCTTTATCTATCTACCTCTATTCCTATCTTTGTCTGTCTGCCTCTATTCCTATGTTTATCTATCTGCCTCTTCCTGTCCATCTGCCAATATCTATCTATCCATCAATTACCCATAAAATAAACAGGAAACGGCATTATCTTAACCTGACGGGATGGCGCGATTATAATTAACTTAAATAAAAAACCGTATTAGCTAATGAGATCAAAACCCTCGCAAATAACTGACAGAGCCGCATAAAAAAACGCATTTATATCCACTCTCTCTCCCACTCGCTAATTTAATCCACAACCGGAGAGAATTAAATAAACAAGTGCGCCAAATTTATCACCTGTCAAATTTCCCCGGGGTGGGTAGGACGGGGGTTGCCAGATACCTCCAGCCGCGCACCGTTCCCTGTTGTTATTGTTTGTGTTGATGTTGTGGATTCATGCCACCACCAGATAATTTTCTTTTTCTTTTTCAGCTTAGGAGTGACCAAAATAACGAAGTGGTTTACCTTTGCATGTCGTCAAAAGCGCTTAAGATATTTTGAAAGCACGTAAGGTATTTTGAAAGCTCTTAAGATATTTCGAAAGCTCTTAAGATATTTCGAAAGCTCTTAAGATATTTCAAAAGCTCTTAAGGTATTTTAAAAGCCCTTAAGATCTTTCGAAAGCGCTTAAGATATTTTGAAAGCGCTTAAAATATTTCAAAAGCTCTTAAGATATTTCGAAAGCGCTTAAGATATTTCAAAAGCGCGTAAGATATTTCGAAAGCTTTTAAGATATTTCGTGTTTCATTTTTCCCCTCTTCATATCAGCAAAACTCTTGTCTTTTGTGTATGTTTTCCTATTTCTGTCTCAATTTCTTCTATTTCTGGTTCATCCTGGTGGTGTCAGTGTTCTCGCTCTTAATTCTTGTTTCCACGCCCACACGCCATTGTGTGTGGGCAGATAACACACACACACACACACACACACACACACACACACACACACACACACACACACACACACACACAGACTTTAACACTCCCTCGCTACCCCGTTCTGATGTATAAAGAAAAATAAAATGAAAAACACTACCCCGTTCGGACATTATAAAAATAATAATATTAATAATAATAATAATAATAGTAATAATAATAATAATAATAATAATAATAATAAACTCCTGTATTGCCTAATCGTGGACCATTGGGTAACCCCGCTGTGTTTTGGTAATCCTGCCATCTGCTGTGATTAACGGAGGAAATATGCCACTCTTTAATATGATGCTGTTTAATATGCTCTCTGAATATCCTGCTCTTTAAATATGCTGCTCTTTGATATGCTCTCTAAATATACTGCTCTTTGATATGCCCTCTAAATATGTTGCTCTTTAAATATACTGCTCTTTAAATATGCTACCCTTTAAATATGCTGCTCTTTAATAATGCTGCTCTTTAATTAGGCTGCTCCTTAAGTATGTTGCTCTTTACATAACCTGCTCTTTAAATATGCAACCCTTTAAATAGGCTGCTCTTTAATTATGCTTCCCTTTAAATATGCTGCTCTTTAAATATTCCGCTCTTTAATATACTGCAATTTAAATATGCCGCTCTTTAAATATGCCGCTCTTTAATATGCTGCTCTTTAAATATGCTGCTCCTTAAATATGTTGCTCTTTACATAACCTGCTCTTTAAATATCCTGCCATTTAAATATGCCACTCTTTAAATATGCCTCTCTAATATGCTGTCTTTAATATGCTGCTCTTTAAATATGCTGCTCTTTAAATAATATGCTCTTTAATTATGCTGCTCTTTAAATACGATGCTCTTTAATATGATCCTCTTTAATTATGCTGCACTTTAAATATGCTTCCCTTTAAATGTGCCGCTCTTTAATATGTTGGTCTTTAATTATAATGCCCTTTAAATATGATGCTCTTTATGCTGCTCTTTAAATATGCTGATCTTTAATATGCTACCCCTTAAATCGTGGCTCAATCGGTAGAGACGTGGCCTGCCGTTCTAACGGACCCAGGTTCAAATCCCCGCTGGGGCAGGGAACAGTTTAAAGATTTGAATTTCATTAAATCAGGCTTTACTGATCTACCAGAAGACCCGCCGACATGTCGTAAAAATACCCCCGCTAATACCAATACACCAGTCCTGTATGAGACAGCCCTAGCATGTATTCAAAATGGACGGTGGGTGTTAGCGCCGAAGTGGTGACATGTGGAGGTGTATGGTATGTAGGAGGACTGTTGGGCCTTGATAGCAGGCTGTGAAGCCTATGCCTAGAGTCGAACACATAAAAAAAATATATATATGCTGCTCTTTAAGTATGATGCTCTTTAATATGCCGCTCTTTAATTATGCTGCACTTTAAATATGCTTCCTTTTAAATATGATGCTCTTTAATATACTGCTCTTTAAATTTGACGCTCTTTAAGTATGCTACCCTTTAAATAGGCTGCTCTTTAAATACGATGCTCTTTAACATGTTCCTCTTTAAATATGCCACTTTAAATATCCAGCTCTTTAAATATGCTGCTTTTTAAAAATCCATTAAAAAAAAAAAAACAGTAGTGGCGGGAGCGACGGGGTTAATTAGGATATTGGAGGGTAATTAAGGGGGGAGGGGACAAGAAAGATGGATGAGGGCGAGGCAGTCGGGGTTTATTGTTTTTTATCGTTTTGACCTGTGTTTTAATGTGGGGTTGTAATTTTCTGGTGTGACTTATGTGAAGGAGAAGTGAAGGAGCGTTGTGGTGTGGTGTGGATGTGAAGCATTAGGAGAAACACGCTGAGGTGGTTTGGCCATGTGGAGACGATGGAGAGTGAGAGAGTTATGTGGAGAGAGAGACTGACAGATGAGGAAGTGAAGGAGCGTTGTGGTGTGGATGTGATAGGAAGCGTTATGAGAAACACATTGAGGTGGTTTGGCCATGTGGAGAGGATGGAGAGTGAGAGACTGACGAGGAGTTACGTGGAGAGACAGACTGACAGATGAGGAAGTGAAGGAGCGTTGTGGTGTGGATGTGAATGTGATAGGAAGCGTTAGGAAAAGCGCACTGAGGTGGTTTGGCCATGTGGAGAGAATGGAGAGTGAAAGACTGACGAGGAGAGTGTATGTAAGGTGGAGGGAGGGAGAGGGAAGGGGAGGCCAAGGATGAGATGGAGGAATGGAGTGGAGAAGTATATGAGGGAGGAGGGTGTGAGCTGGGAGCAGGGCAGTGAAATGGCGGGGGACGGCGACGTGGAGGCGATTTGTTTGTGGCCACCCCTTCCGGGATTAAGGCGTCTGGCAATAGATAGATAGATATATGTTGATATGTATTTGCACTGGAGGATTATATTGTGGGTTAATTAGGATGTGGGTTTTAATTGGAAAGGTCGACGGAAACTGACGATTATTATTTCTCTCTCTCTCTCTCTCTCTCTCTCTCTCTCTCCGATATGTACTAAGTTTATCCCTTCAGTCCGGTTACATGTTTAATTGTTTCTTACTTTGACGATTTTCAGCTTTTGGAAGATATGGTAAATTTGTGAACAAGTACTGTAGATTCGCGACCATAAATATCGTAGATCTGTGAGCATAAATACCATAGATTAGCGAACATAGATACCGAAGATTTGCGAACTTAAATTCCGAAGATTTGCGAACATAAATACCGAAGATTTGCGAACTTAAATTCCGAAGATTTGCGAACATAAATACCGAAGATTTGCGAACTTAAATTCCGAAGATTTGCGAACATAAATACCGAAGATTTGCGAATATAAATACCGAAGATTTGCGAACATAAATACCGAAGGTTTGCGAACGTAAATACCGAGGATTTGCGAACATAAATACAGAAGAGTGCGAACATAAACACCGAAGATTTGCGAAGATACCAAAGATTTGCGAACACAAATACCGAAGATTTGCCAACATAAATACCATGAGAATTTTATAAGAATAGTACGAGTATGAAGGTAGACTATTTATTGTAATTTTTAGGAGTGTATACTGGTTTATATTAATCGTAAACTGAAAGGAAAGATGCGTGATTAAAGCCAGATTTATTCAATGTAAGTACCTGTTTTATTTTATTTTATTTATTTATTTATTTTTATGCTGGGTAGTCTCGGGGTGTATTCAAGAAATCTTTGGAGGTGATTCTTATGGTAATTTTGAGTAAAAAAAAAAAAAAAGTATTATATATGAGCATGGAGGTGTGAGTTGGGAGAGGGGGGGTTCGAGTTGGGAGCAGGGCAGTGAAATGGAGAGGGGCAGGGCGACGTGGGGGCGATTTGTTTGTGGCCACCCCGAACGGGATTGAGGCGTCTGGCAATAGATAGATAGATAGATGGATGGATCGACTATACCAGTATAGAATTATAGTTACTGGAGAGCTTCAGTGTTAGGAGGAATAATTTAGTGTTAGGAGGAAGAATTTAGTGTTAGGAGGAAGAATTTAGTGTTAGGAGGAAGAATTTAGTGTTAGGAGGAAGAATTTGGTGTTAGGAGGAAGAATTTAGAGGAAGGATTTAGTGTTATCAGGAAGGATTTGGTGTTATGAGGAAGAATTTAGAGGAAGGATTTAGTGTTATCAGGAAGGATTTAGTGTTATCAGGAAGGATTTAGTGTTATCAGGAAGGATTTAGTGTTATCAGGAAGGATTTAGTGTTATCAGGAAGGATTTAGTGTTATCAGGAAGGATTTAGTGTTATCAGGAAGGATTTAGTGTTATCAGGAAGGATTTAGTGTTATCAGGAAGGATTTGGTGTTATCAGGAAGGATTTGGTGTTATCAGGAAGGATTTAGTGTTATCAGGAAGAATTTAGTGTTATCAGGAAGAATTTAGTATGAAGAAGAATTTTTGTCCATAAGGTCATCAGTAACTGTAGCATCTTAAAGGCTGAGAGTTAAAGACATTTTTATATTGCATTTTTACACATATTACCCACATAATAAGAAGTTAAAAAAAAAAAAAAAGTGACACCATATGTATCTGCACTTATATATTAACTTATTTATTATAAGTAAGTGGAATATGATAAACAAACCTTTTTATTATAAGTAAATGGAATATGATAAACGGGAAACTTGATCCTTATATTTTCTTGTAAGAGAGACTACATTTGCATATCCTTTTTTGTAGTACTTGTATGCTCTATGATTATAAATTATTATTATTATTATTATTATTATTATTATTATTATTATTTGACATTCCCTCTTTCTTCATCCTTTCCGACATTGATGATAATTCTTTTCTACCTACAGTGCACCTGTATTTACAATAACAACATCTCCCCAACAGTACTAACACAACATATTATTTTCTTCACAGATGGAGGTTAAAGATTCCCACTGCATATTCTATTTAAATCATTGTACAGCTTGACTTAAACTAGCCTAGCCTGACCTAACTTAACCTAACAACATATATTTTTAAAGACAAATCAGTGTTATGTCTCTCTTACGCTATCTTGGCCCAGATTTTCGTCCTTATGCAGCTTATTTCACGTAGCTCACTGGCAGATAAAGACAATGCTACGGTTCTGCATCTTTTCCATTGCACTTCTTCGTGACTAGCATCATGTTGAAGTGTTGATCTATTGCTACAAACTCCGCATTAAAGATGGAGAGATGGCAGTTTTAGGCCAAGTTAGAGTAAAATGAGTATAGTAGATGGGGTACTTTGCAAAGGTTCTAGATATTGTTTGGGATAAATCACTGAGACTATTTGTTGAGATCATGTGCTAAAAAATGACCTAACGTGAATGTTTTTGCCCTAGTTCCGTTTTCTGTATATGCTGTGACGTCACTTCTTAGCTTTCTGGATGTCAGATGCTGAAAATTAACGTCATGGCGTTATACCTTATAATTCAGTATTAATTCTTTCACCGCCTTTGATCAGACTTTTATATTCTGTTTTTTATTATTAACTGAACTAAATAATAATAATGTAAAAATAAAGAGGGGTCAAAAACTTGCATGTATCCTATTAAAGTGAAATTAAATATGAACAAATAATGTGAAGAAAGAGAGGTTGTCAAAAACTTACATGTGTCCTCTTAAGGTGAAAATAAATATGTTCAATTGAAGATATTGAAGTTAAGTGAGGTTTGGCTGGGTGATAATTTTGCTTCTTATAAATTTACCACATATATCGTCCTCAAATCATTTATTAATTCATTTATATATATTTGCATAATGTCTGTGTATAGCTCTAGTTACCATGGATGACATAGATTTATATTTAGTGTATTGGCATAGAAATTTGTTAGTTGGTCTGTATATTGGATAATGTTTATGCTCATTAGATATTTGAATTCCTCTGTATCTTTTTGCTAATTGAGTTTTTATGTTTGGTTTGTAAATAGTTGAGTTTGATTACAGCTGTTTGGGTTTAAAAAGAGTTTGGTTGGTAAAGTAGATGTTTTAGTTGGGGGAATCTTGGAGTTGTTTGAATACTCTGCATTTAATTGAGCTTTTTTTTAATTACCCTTTCACTATGGTGGCCTTTTTCATATTCGGTCCTTTTACCACCAGACGATTTTACTCAGCTTTTGAGAGCTCCCTTGTCATTTACTGAAGGATTGGATGGAGATTTTTTTCTTTTTGAGACTGAATAGAGGAAGGAAGAACAAAGGAAATAATAATAATAAAAATAATAATAATAATAATAAAAGATTGTCTGACTACCTACCTATGTCAGTATTTAACGTATACTTTAGCAACATTAAGGGGTTTCTCTGGCAGTATAAAGGTTTCTCTGGTAATATTGAAGGTTTCTCTGCCAGTATTAAAGGTTTCTCTGGTAGTATTGAAGGTTTCTCTGCCAGTATAAAAGGTTTCTCTTAAGCCTGTATCTGGAGACAGCAGTATATAAAAATGACGTTATAGTGAAGGGTTGAAATAATCCCTCCAAGTTGACGTCACTTTTTGCTATTTTTAGACGATTTTATTCAGCTTATGAGAAATTTTATGAGCCGGAGGGGTTAGATAAGGTCGCCAGTAGCGCTTTCACAACTAGGGGCTCCTCTGAACTGCCTGAAATTGTCTGGAGGTTGAAGTAGACTGAAGGTAAAGGCCGTGATACTGAAAGGGTGATTAGTTTGGCGTAGCTATTTGCGTTACATTATATTTCTGGCCTTGTTAGTTCAATATTAAAAACCCATTAGCTGTGTGTGTGTCCTCAGAGGCCGGGGTCGGTAAAAAAAAAAAAAAAAAGCTGAGATTATTCATTCCTGCTTTGTTTGTTCGGTGATGCCTGTTTATTCACCAGTTGTTTGTTTGTCTGTGTTTGTTAGACGATGAGCCGACCATCGTTGACGTCAACTTGATGCTTCGCTCCATCAGCAAGATTGATGACTATAACATGGTGAGTTTTGGTGTGCGACTCCGCTTACCCACCCACGCTTACTCACTGGTGACTCACCCCTCCTCTGACTCACTTCAGCTTTTTTTTTTTTTGTGCATTGCTACTCTGCCCACTGACTCAGCTTACCCACCCACGCTTACTCATCGGTGACTAACCCCTCCTCTGACTCACTTCAGGCTTGTGCTTACTTTGCCACTCTGCCTACTGACTCAGCTTACTGTCCATGCTTACTCATCGGTGCTCTGCCTACTGACTCCGCTTACCCATCCACGCTTACTCATCGGTGACTCACCCCTCCTGTGACTCACTTCAGCGTATTCTTTTGCTTTGTTACTCTGCCCACTGACTCTGCTTACTGTCCACGCTTACTCATCAGTGACTAACCCCTCCTCTGACTCACTTCAGGCTTGTGCTTACTTTGCTACTCGGCCTACTGACTCAGCTTACTGTCCACGCTTACTCATCGGTGACTCACCCCTTCTTTGACTCACTTCCAGCTATTTCTTATGCTTACTTTCTGTTACTTGGCTCAGTGACTCAGCTTACCCCTCCAAATTTACTCATGGGTGACTCGCCCTCTCTTCCGACTCAGCCGTATTTGTACTTTGTTACTCAGCATACTAGTCAGTGACTCACCCTCCCTCTGACTCACATGCAGCTTTATTGTTCTTTATGTTACT
This sequence comes from Coenobita brevimanus, assembly GCF_032717465.1. Lineage (NCBI taxonomy): Eukaryota > Metazoa > Arthropoda > Malacostraca > Decapoda > Coenobitidae > Coenobita > Coenobita brevimanus. Next base: position 37,701,376 of record NC_137009.1, read on the forward strand.
CAGCTTCCTCACTGACTCAGCCTGCTCCTCAGTGACTCACCTCCTCCCTGACCTTCATACATCGTTTTTGTGCCTTGTTACTCAGCTTACCCATCCTCGCTGACTCATAGGTTTATTCACACAGGTGACTCAATGTAACTCACTTCCTGACTCACCTCCAGCTTCTCTTTGCGCTTATTTTGTGTTGATGTATTTCACTGATTGATGAGTAACGTGGTGAATTTTGGTGTCTGACTCAGCTTACTCATCCAAGCGTAGGAGAGTCACCCCTTCCCATCCCTGACTCACCCTTGTGTTTATTTGTATTCACTTGACTCATCCAGTTTTAAAAGACTCACCCTGACTCACTTGCTTCATTACATTCACTCACGCGTACTCATTCACCCACCTTACTTATTCACGCTTACTCATCCACCCTATCTTATTCATTCCTTTACTCATTACTTGCTTTATTGTGCTTTTACTCATCCTCCTCATCCAGGTATAAGGCCACTCATTCACCCACTTACACTTACTCATCCAACTGCCATATCTTACTCAATCCTTTACTCACTCATTGTTTTATTGCGTTTTTACTCATCTTCAAAGCCTAAGCTGGTTCACTCACCCTTACTCAGCTTACTCATCCACTGTCTTACTCATTCCGTCTCACTCATATCCTGCTTTATTCTACTGTTACTCATCCTCCTCATCCTCCCTCTTACTCACTCTTACCCATCAAACCTCATTCATCTTAGGTTGGGACTCATGCTCTCTCTTACGTGTGTGTGTGTGTGTGTGTGTGTGTGTGTGTGTGTGTGTGTGTGTGTGTGTGTGCGAGAGAGAGGGAGGGAGGGCTGTGTGTGTGTGTGCGAGAGAGGGAGGGAGGGCTGTGTGTGTGTGCGAGAGAGAGAGAGAGGGCTGTGTATGTGTGTGTGTGTGTGTGTGCGAGAGAGAGAAAGAGAGAGGTGTATGTGTGTGTGTGTGTGTGTGCGAGAGAGGTGTGTGTGTGTGTGTGTGTGTGTGTGTGTGTGTGCGAGAGAGAGAGAGAGAGGTGTATGTGTGTCTGTGTGTGCGAGAGAGAGAGGGAGGGAGGGAGGGCTGTGTATGTGTGTGTGTGTGTGTGTGTGTGCGTGCGTGCGAGAGAAAGGGAGGGCTGTGTATATATGTGTGTGTGTGTGTGTGCGCGAGAGAGAGAGAGGTGTATATGTGTGTATAGATAGATAGATAAATAAATAGATAGATATACATACTTAGATACCTCAGCCCATAAAGCTAAAATAAAAATAGATATATATGAATATGCACGTAGTCATATTGTTAGAAATAGGGAAATAATTCGATACTGTTAAATTAGACCAACTAAGAAAATAGATAAATATATAGAGATAGATAGAATTAGGCACACAGGCAGATAGATAGATAGCAAGTCCAAAGAGTGAAAAATAAAGTTGGCTCTAAAACTATCTTGCTGGACGATAGATAGATAGAGATATAGAAATAGATAGTACGGAATGGCCCAGCTGCCTTCCACCTTCCCACCCTATGCATACATGAATACCAATGCTGTGTGCGTGTGTGTGTGTGTGTGTGTGTGAAAGAGAGAGGGGGAGGTATTGATGTGTGTATTTGTGTGAAAGGGAACGGTTTTGTGTGTGTGTGTGTGAGAGAGAGAGAGAGAGATGGTTTTGTATATGTGAAAGAGAGGGGTAGGTACTGATGTGTGTATTTGTGTGAAAGGGGGACGGTGTGTGTGTGTGTGTGTGTGTGTGTGTGTGTGTGTGTGTGTGTGTGTGTGTGTGTGTGTGAGAGAGAGAGAGAGAGAGAGAGAGAGAGAAGTGTTTTTTTGTGAGGGGGGGAGAGGAGTTACAGTTTGTGCGTGTATGTTGTGTGAATGTTTGCGTGTGTGTGATCGCGAAGAGGATTGGTTTATGTGTTTTGGTGAGAGAGAGAGAGAGAGAGAGAGAGAGAGAGAGAGAGAGAGAGAGAGAGAGAGAATTTGGGTGTACAATGAATTCTGTCTCAAACCCTTATATCTCTAAATGTCTTCTGAGCCTAATTAAGTCAGGGTTCCTTTCTATCTATCTATCTGTCTATTGCCAGACGCCTTAATCCCGTAAGGGGTGGAAATAGATAGATAGATAGATAGACACTCCGACAGACTTTTGGGTTTGCAAGGTAATATTTGCCCATTTTCTGTTATTTATTTATTTATTTTTCCTATCTTCATTTGTAAAAAAAAATCTGTATGGACCTTTATTCATTCACGCCTTATCCTCAGCCTTTATTTGACCTTACATGGCACTCTGACCTCTGACCTCTTGCTCCTTAAAACAGGTCACCCGCTTCACTGACCCTCATCTGTGCCACCGAGTTTGGTTGAAGTGTAATCCGTTTGAGAAATTTCGTACATAATTAGAGTTCTTTATTTTCTTATGTACATTATTGGACTGTGTGTGTGTGTGTGAGAGAGAGAGAGAGAGAGAGAGAGAGAGAGAGAGAGAGAGAGAGAGAGAGAGAGAGAGTTATTAATATATTCAGATACTTTTTAAGATATTCAGATTCTTATTCAGATATTCAGATTCTTATTAAGACATTCAGATACTGATTCAGATATTCAGATACTTATTGAGATATTTAGATACTTATTGAGATATTTAGATACTTATTGAGATATTTAGATACTTATTGAGATATTCAGATACTTATTGAGATATTCAGATACTTATTCAGATATTCAGATACTTATTCAGATATTCAGATACTTATTCAGATATTCATATACTTATTCAGATATTCAGATACTTTTTAAAGATACTTATTAGCCTCAAAATAAATCCTCGTAGTGAAGGGATTTAATAGAACGATATATATATAAATTCTACAGATGAAAAAATAATAAAAAAAAACTGAATTTTTACATTATGATATGGAAATGAAAGAGGCATCAGAATTCAAGAGAGGCGTGGATTTTATTTTTTTTAGGCCTAAGCTGGTATAGGCCTAGGATGCTCACACCACACGTGCATTTTTGAGAGAGAGAGAGAGAGAGAGAGAGAGAGAGAAATTCTAATAGGGTAGAATGAGTGGTGGTTTTATTATTATTCATTATTATTATTATTGTGTTGTGTTCGTTTTGTTTTACCATTCATATTATTATTTTCACATACTGCCATCATTATCTTACTTCTTTTCAGCGAGTATCATCATTATCATCATCACCATCATCATCATCAGTATCCCATCATTCATTTTATCCTCAATTATCCTCCTCCTCCTCCTCATCATCATCATCATCATTATCCTCCTCCTCCTCCTCCTTCTCCTCCTCCTCCTCCTCATCATCATCATCATCATTATTATCATTCTTCTCCTCCTCCTCCTCCTCCTCCTCCTCATCATCATCATCATCATCATCATCATCATCATCATCACCACCATCATCATCATCATCATCATTATTATCATCATTCTCCTCCTCCTCCTCTTCCTCCTCCTCCTCCTCCTCATCATCATCATCATCATCATCATCATCATCATCATCTTCCTCCTCCTCCTCCTCATCATCATCATCATCATCATCATCATCATCATTATCATTCTCCTCCTCCTCCTCATCATCATCATCATCATCATCATCATCATCATCATTATCCTCCTCCTCCTCCTCCTCCTCATCATCATCATCATCATTATCCTCCTCCTCCTCCTCCTCATTATCATCATCATCATCATCATCATCATCATCATCATCATCACCACAATGTCTCTCGTGTTCAACAAACCAGGTAAATGTATTGCACCCTTGCCTGTCTTCCTATACTCCTTTCACTTTAACTTGGCCTTAAAATCCCATCTCTCCATATTGAGCAGCAGATTAACAACACTAGAATATGGTGCCTGTCACGAAGAAGTGCTGTGGAAAGGGTATAGAGCCATAGCATTATCTTTCTGCCACTAAGTTATCTAAAAAAAAAAAAAATGGACGAAAATCTGGGCCAAGTTAAGATGAAAGAATTATTGCAACTTCCTAATCAATGTAGTTAGTGTGTATTGCAATGTATGTTTGTATGTAGCGTTTTTTTTTTTTTCTTTCGGTATGCCTGGCAGTTTTATATATCTTGGAAGGATGAAGGTTCGCCTAATATTTCACCAGTTTTGTTCACTTGCCTCAGCTGGGTAATATTCGTAAGCTGAGAGAGGCTAAGTGTATTGCTCTGCCTAATATTGCACCGCTTCTACATGTCACTTTCCTGAGCTGGGTAATATTCCTAAGCTGAGAGAGACTTGGCATTCCTCAGCTTAATATTGCACCTCTTCTACTTGTCACTTTCCTCTGCTGGTTAATATTCCTAAGCTGAGAGGCACTTGGCATTTCTCAGCTTAATATTGCACCTCTTTTACTTGTCACTTGCCTCAGCTGGGTAATATTCCTAAGCTGAGAGGCACTTGGCATTTCTCTGCTTAGTATTTCACCTCTTCTACGTGTCACTTTCCTCAGCTGGGTAATATTCCTAAGCTGAGAGGCACTTGGCATTTCTCTGCTTAGTATTTCACCTCTTCTACATGTCACTTTCCTTTGCTGGTTAATATTCCACAGCTGAGGGAGGTTTGGTGTGTTTCTGTGGCCATAGATGATTCTCTTTGATGCGTCTGGGAGGAAAGTGACTGACGTGATATAAGTGTGAAGTAGACGAAGTAGAATATTAGGCGAGATCTAAGTGTAAAGTAGACGAGTAGAACATTAGGCGAACTTATTATTTCCAAGTGTACAAATATTTCTCTGTGTTGCATGTTGAAATGAATGTTGCCCTCTTGCATTTAAAGGTGAATGTTTATCCTTGCACGAACGCACGAAAAAAAAAAAAAAAAAATCCCAAATCCTGTAGGGTTAACTCAAGTATAACCATGTAAACACTTTCTAAAATTCTCTAACATATTCCCCTACACTTATCTAACAAAAGGTGTTCTATTGTAAGTATATAAGTAACAAGCAGTCTAAGAAAGGGAGTTTTTTCCTAACACTTTTCTAACATTAATATTAACTAATATTTTAGTAACAAGAATGAGAAAATTGAATATACGAGTATGTCCCACAAAGAACACTGAAGATATATTATTATTATTATTATTATTATTATTATTATTATTATTATTATTATTATTACTGCTACTACTACTACTGCTACTACTACTACTATTATTATTATTATTATTATATATTATATATTATTACTACTACTACTACTACTATACTACTACTACTACTATTATTGTTATTATTATTATTATTATTATTGTTGCTGCTTTTTATTATACTCTGGACTACAGCTGCCTAGCCACGGACCCCTACGCCTCGAAAGGGGTGATATGGGACAGACATCAATTTTCTTTTTCGAAATTTCCATTGCAACGACAACATCATTTTAATTTAGTGTTACTTACGCAGGATAAGTTTATTTTTCAGTATTATCGTCTTGGGGTAGGAAGAGAATGCAAAAAAAATGAAAGCCATATTGAGCGAATTAAAATGAACGTTAATGAGAAATATTGTCATTCTGAATACCAAATGGATCTGTTGTAGTAATATTATGTGTTTATTAATATACGATAGATTATTAGAACTATTAGCACGATACAGGAAAAGAATATATATCGCAAGTGACAATATCGAATGCATGTTTACCAAGTCATATATTTCTGTTGTAGTAATATTACGTGTTTATTAATGTACGATAGATCTCGAGAACTTACTACGATACAGAAAAAAATATATATCGTAGGTGACTATCGAATGCATGTTTACAAGTCATATATATTTCTGTTGTAGTAATATAACGTGTTTATTAATATACGATAGATTTCTAGAACTTTTACTGCGATACAGGAAAAACTATATATCGTGACAATATCAAAATCATGTTTACAAGTCATATATTTCCGAATCTAATGAAAGTTTCGGAAAATAATAAAAATTTCAGAATAATCAAATTTCGCGAATGATTTAAAATGTTTCTAAAATTGTAGTATTATATTTTGGAGAAGTATTACATGTTTCGGAATATCACGGGGAAACTTTAGAAATTTTACAGCGAAATGAAAAAAATATCGCGGTTGACATGAGAGGCCAGTCAACGTAAATAACACCACGTAAAAATGACAACAAAGGGGAGGGGCCACAGTGACGTCACACCTAAGCCCCGCCCCCAGCACACGCCAGCCAACCAATCCGCGTGCTCCCTCGTCCGTCCGTGGTTGTGGTGGTGGTGGGGGGGTATATTTATAAACTTTGGCTTAAGTTTGGTATAGATGTGGATTCGTGACACCTCATCCGTAACGATTTATTCTTAACTCCTCACTATCTCCAGCTATGTTTTTCTACAAACTCTTGGTATTAAAACGGTATAAGTAACATACAGGGGAGTGTTAATATTTAAAAAGCAGAATAAGTCGCCAAGGTAGAGGTGTTATGAAGCCAAGAAAATTTGTATATATAGAACTAGATCTATGGCTATTATTTCCTGTTTTTTATGGAGCCGTTTTTTTGTTATATTTCTTTGTAGCCTTTTCTTATGGTTTTTTCTTTTTTTTTTTTGGTATATATAACTTTTTGGCCGGTTCCAAAGTCCAGGAAATCCTTAATAGTCTGTGTGTCCTCTTGTCGACCTGGGAGGCTTCCTTAACACCTTTTCTATAGCGATTTATTTTCGGTATTACATCCTCATTTTTCTCCTATGTGATTTTTATATGTTTTTGGTACCGACGTAGACTGTGTAAATATTCAAGATTATTTAACATGTCTTGCATAATAAATCGCTAAGGAACAGGTGCTTGGGAATATGGTCGAGATAATTGATTTAGGTTTAAGTAAAAGGGTCAGTTCAATTCTTAGGCATCTTTGTTGTATGAAGTTTTAATTTTGTCATTATTTTTACCTTCATACTTTGTTTTCTTCTGTAATTGGGTGTTTTATTTACCTTCATACTTTATTTTCTTCAGTAATTGGGTGTTTTATTTACCTTCATACTTTATTTTCTTCAGTAATTGGGTGTTTTATTTACCTTCATGCTTTATTTTCGTGTGTAATGGGTGTTTTATTTATTTACCTTTATCGTACTTTATTTTCTTCTGTAATTGGGTGTTTTATTTATTTACCCCTATCATACTTTATTTTCTTCTGTAATTGGGTGTTTTATTTACCTTCATACTTTATTTTCCTCTAATTAGGTGTTTTATTTACCTTTATTTTTCTTCTGTAATTGGGTGTTTTATTTACCTTCATACTTTCTTTTCTTCAGTAATTGGGTGTTTTATTTACCTTTATACTTTATTTTCTTCTGTAATTGGGTGTTTTATTTACCTTCATACTTTATTTTCCTCTAATTAGGTGTTTTATTTACCTTTATTTTCTTCTGTAATTGGGTGTTTTATTTATTTACCCCTATCATACTTTATTTTCTTCTGTAATTGGGTGTTTTATTTACCTTTATTTATGTTCTTCAGTAATTGGGTGTTTTATTTACCTTCATACTTTATTTTCTTCTGTAATTGGGTGTTTTTATTTAGGTATTATTAAAGTATGTGTTTTTTGCAGCTTTGAGTGATATAGTAATCTTATTTTTGTTAATCACGTGTTATTTATTTATTATTATTATTATTATTTTATTATATATTTTTTTTTGTTTAATAAATTCTATGGTAGGGTTCACTTTTAGAAATTCTTGTACATTGTGTCCTTAAGGTGTTTACAGGTTTATCCTCTCTGTCTGTCTGTTTGTCTGTCTGTCTGTCTGTCTCTCTCTCTCTCTCTCTCTCTCTCTCTCTCTCTCTCTCTCTCTCTCTCTCAAAAAAAAAAAAAAAAAAAAAAAAAAGAAAAAAAAAAAAAAGCCTGGTGCTCTATATCTGTTCATCTATCAACCTAATTTCTCTCTCTCTCTCTCTCTCTCTCTCTCTCTCTCTCTCTCTCTCTCTCTCAAAATATATCTATCCCAGTCTACCCCTTTGCTGGTGCCTTTTATCTATCCATCTATCTACCTACCTAATTTTTCTCTCTCTGTCTCTGTCTGTCTGTCTCTCTCTCTCTCTCTCTCTCTCTCTCTCTCTCAAAATATATCTATCCCAGTCTACCCCTTTGCTGGTGCCTTTTATCTATCTGTCTGTCTACCTCATGATTTTTCACCCATCCCCTTGCAATATATATCCATCAAATCTCTAGCATTGTCTAGAAAATAACACCTAATGCGATTTTCCCCATCCCTCTTTCAATCTATCTGTCTATCTACCTATCCATCTATCTATCTATAGTAATGTCTAAAAAGTTAATATCTATCCCATTGTACCCTGTATCTGGTGCATCTATTTTTTATCTGTCTGTCTATCTATCTCAAGTAATATATGTCTAAGATTAATGTCTGTCCTTTTGCTGATCTATCTATTCTTTCTATCTATCTCATCTCTGGTAATATATCTAAAAATACTATCTATCCCAGTCGACCCTTTGGCTAGTGCATCTATTTTTTCTCTATCTATCTATCTAACTATCCATCTATATCTCATCTCCAAAATATAAAAAATACTATCTATCCCGTTCTACTCCTTGGCTGGTGCATCTACCTATCTATCTATCTATCGGCCCCCCCCCGTCACCCACCAATTAACTCATCCTCTCACTCTAGCTCTAATGACACTAATTGGACCCCCCCCCATCCACCCCATCATCATCTCACTTCATCTGACTTCACTTGACTTCATTTCTCATTTGACTTCACTTGACGTCACTTCTCATCTGACTTCACTTGACGTCACTTCTCATCTGACTTCACTTCTCATCTGACTTCACTTGACTTCACTTCTCATTTGACTTCACTTGACGTCACTTCTCATTTGACTTCACTTGACTTCACTTCTCATTTGACTTCACTTGACTTCACTTCTCATTTGACTTCACTTGACGTCACTTCTCATTTGACTTCACTTCTCATTTGACTTCACTTGACTTCACTTCTCATTTGACTTCACTTGACTTCACTTCTCATTTGACTTCACTTGACGTCACTTCTCATTTGACTTCACTTGACTTCACTTCTCATTTGACTTCACTTGACTTCACTTCTCATTTGACTTCACTTGACTTCACTTCTCATTTGACTTCACTTGACGTCACTTCTCATCTGACTTCACTTCTCATCTGACTTCACTTGACTTCACTTCTCATTTGACTTCACTTGACTTCACTTCTCATTTGACTTCACTTGACTTCACTTCTCATTTGACTTCACTTGACTTCACTTCTCATTTGACTTCACTTGACTTCACTTCTCATTTGACTTCACTTCTCATTTGACTTCACTTGACTTCACTTCTCATTTGACTTCACTTGACTTCACTTCTCATTTGACTTCACTTGACTTCACTTCTCATCTGACTTCACTTGACTTCACTTCTCATTTGACTTCACTTCTCATCTGACTTCACTTGACATCGCCTCATCTCCTCTCGCCTCGCATCACTTCATCTCACTTTCCCTCACTTCATCTGACATCACTTGACTTCACTTATCAGACTTCACTTGACTTCTCCTCATCTGACATCACGTGACATCTCCCACACCTCATCTCACTTCACCTCGTCATCTGACATCACTTGACTTCATTTCACCTCATCTGACCTCACTTGACATCGTCCCCTCTCATCTCGCTTCACATCACGTCATCTCACTTCACCTCACATCATCTGACTTCACATGACGTCACTCCATCTCTGACCCTGTATCCGACGTCACCTTAACCTGACTTCATCCAGACCTGACCCCTCCTCATTTGACTTCACCCATGCCATACCTCGCCCAGTTTGACTTCATCTTGAGCTGACTTCTCCTGCTGTGACTTCCTCTTGGCCTGACATCACCTATCCTTTCCTTCCCCATCCAGTCCTACCCTGCCCTTCCCTGCCCTGCCCTGCCCAGCCCAGCCCTGCCCTGCCCTGCCCTGCCCTGCCCTGCCCAGCCCAGCCCTGCCCTGCCCAGCCCTGCCCTGCCCTACCCAACCCAACCCAACCCAACCCATCCCTACCTTACCGTACCCTACCCAACCCCCCAACCCAACCCAACCCAACCCAATCCTACTCCAACCCAACCCAACCCTTCCCTTTCCTTCCCTTCCCTTCCCTCTTCCTTTCCCTTCCCTTCCCTTCCCTTCCCTTCCCCTCTCCTCTCCTCTCCTCACCTCTCCTCACCTCACCTCTCCCCTGCCCTACCCAACGTCACACTCACCCTCTTACCACCTGTCTCCGCCGTGCCCTGCCGTGTCCTGCCGTGCCCTGCCGTGTCCTACAGGAGTACAGCGTCCAGTTGACCTTCAGAGAGGAATGGCAAGACGAGAGGCTCATGTTCGACGACCTGGGAGGTGAGGAAGAGATATTATTATTATTATTATTATTATTATTACTGTGATTATGATTACTACAACTACTACTATTACTACTACTACGACTACCACTACTACTACTACTACCGCCGTACTGTTATTATTATTATTATTATTATTATTATTATTACTCCTGCTGCTACTAAATATTATTATTGTTACAACTACTGCTACTACTACCCTTCTACTACTACTACTACTACTGTTATTATTATTATTGATATTAATTTTAACTCCTTCAGTCCGATGACCTATATTGAGTTTTCTTGGTCGCTGGAAATTATTTAGATTGATTTTTTTTTATCTGGTAGGGTTAGAGATTGCCTTTAATATACACTTTCACTAAAAATATCTCTTCAGCTGACTCTCTCTCTCTCTCTCTCTCTCTCTCGGTAGACTAAAAAATGCATCATCAGACCGAAAGGCTTAAAGATACATATCCCATTATTATTTGGGCCAGAATGTCTCTTTCTCCATATTGACTGCAAATTTGTAACAAGACATCTGTTTTTATGTTAGATTGTAACAACTCTGATCACTCTGACTTGGCCTGAAATTGATGTCTCTCCATCTTTGATCACTGAGCTGTAACAAGAGACTAAAATTAGATTCTGATGCAAGTCATGAAGAAGTGCTGTGGATAAGATGTACAGCAGAGGTATAGTAATGCTTGATTTCTGCCATTGAGCTGCTCATTATACAATATATATATATATATATATATATATATATATATATATATATATATATATATATATATATATATATATAGAGAGAGAGAGAGAGAGAGAGAGAGAGAGAGAGAGGAGGAGGAGGTACGACAATCACAGTCAAGTTAAGATAGCTGGACCATACTTAGAATTTTCTCTCCTTGGTTCTTGATATTATTTCATGTTTATGTGGGGAAGATGATGCTGATGATGAATGTTTTACCTGTCTTCACACAATATCACCTGTGCTTGTCAGGTCGCATCAAGTACCTGACGCTGACTGAGCCGAGTAAGGTGTGGATGCCGGATCTCTTCTTCAAGAACGAGAAGCTGGGTCACTTCCACGACATCATCCTGCCCAACGTGTACCTCCGCATCTTTCCCAACGGCGGAGTCCTCTACAGCATTAGGTAAGGTGTAGGGGAGGTGTAGATGGGTGTAGGGATGAAAAAGGGTGTAAGTGAAGGGTGTTAGGTGGATGTGGAAGGGTGGAATAGGTGTAGACGAGTGTGTGAGTAGCTTTAGGGGAGGTGTAGATGGATGGACGTGTGAGTGGATGTGGATGGAGAGTGAGAGGTGGATATAGAAGGGTAGAATTGGTGTAGACGAGTGTGTGGTTGTTTGAGCGGTTGTAGGTGGGTGTGGGTGAGGTGTAGTGATGTGTATGTGAGTGTGGGAGAAGTGTAGTGATGCGTATGTGGGTGTGGGAGAGGTGTAGTGATGTGTAGGTGGGTGTGAGGGAGGTGTAGTGATGTGTAGGTGGGTGTGGGAGAGGTGTAGTGATGTGTAGGTGGGTGTGGGAGAGGTGTAGTGATGTGTAGGTGGGCGTGGGAGGTGTAGTGATGTGTAGGTGGGTGTGGGGGAGGTGTAGTGATGTGTAGGTGGGCGTGGGAGGTGTAGTGATGTGTAGGTGGGTGTGGGGGAGGTGTAGTGATGTGTAGGTGGGTGTGGGGGAGGTGTAGTGATGTGTAGGTGGGTGTAAGAGGTTTCAGCAAGAGTGTCAGTACGTGGATTTGGCCTAAAAGGGTGGAGGTAGGGTGTGGATGTGTAGTTGAGGTGTAGGATGATTGAGGTAGGTTGTAGGAGAGGTGTAGCTGGTTGGAAGTGGGATGAAAAGATGGGTAAGTGTGTGTATTTGGTGTAGCAGGGTGTGGTGATGGAGTGTGAGGACGTGTTGATAGGATGGTGTAGTGTAGGTAGGATATGGAGAGGTGGGGAAAGGTGTATCGAATTGTGTGTGTGTGTGTGTGTGTGTGTGTGTGTGTGTGTGTGTGTGTGGGATCGTATATTAGGGTGGGGAAATTAGTATACTGTGTGTGTGTGTGTGTGTGTGTGTGTGTGTGTGTGTGGGATCGTATATTAGGGTGGGAAAATTAGTATACTATGTGTGTGTGTGTGTGTGTGTGTGTGTGTGTGTGTGTGATAATTGCATGTGTGTGTCCCTACTCATTAACAACAATATTAGGACACGCAAACCACTCCAGTCATTTGCATAGCACCCATGTCTCCTATGCTGTGTGTGTGTGAGAGAGAGAGAGAGAGAGAGAGAGAGAGAGAGGGAGGGAGGGAGAGCAATATGAGTGTATATGAGAAAGAAAAAGTACGGTACATGTGTGCGTGCGTGTGTGCGTTTGTCAATCTATGTATATCTGTGTATATGTTATTAATAAAGCACATGTTTTTTTTTTTACCTTTTCCTAATAATTCTTCCATCATACAGGTTATTATTATTATTATTATTATTATTATTATTATTATTATTGTTATTATTTTGGTTTTTATTTTGAGCCATTAATTTCGTTTTTTTTTTTTTCTGTTCAGGTAAATGTAGTCAGTTTAGGGGAGCTGTTTCACATTGGTAGTAATAGTGATAGTAGTAGTAGTAGTAGTAGTGGTGGTAGTAGTAGTGGTGGTGGTGGTGGTAGTAGTAGTAGTGGTAGGAGTGGTTGTAGTAGTAGCAGTAGTGGTTGTAGTAGTAGTTTGGCAGTAGTAGTAGTGGTGGTGGTAGTAGTAGTGGTGGTGGTAGTAGTAGTGGTGGTGGTAGTAGTAGTAGTGGTGGTAGTAGTAGTAGTGATGGTGGTGGTAGTAGTAGTAGTAGTAGTGGTGGTGGTGGTGGTAGTAGTAGTAGTAGTACTGGTGGTGGTGGTGGTAGTAGTAGTAGTAGTAGTAGTGGTGGTGGTAATAGTAGTAGTGGTGGTAGTAGTAGTGATAGTAGTAGTAGTTTGGCAGTAGTAGTAGTGGTGGTAGTAGTAGTAGTAGTAGTAATAGTAGTGGTAGTAGTAGTGGTAATGGTGGTGGTAGTAGTAGTATTGTCGTCGGGTAAGGAAGCTCCCTAACACCTCTTCCTTAGCGATTTATTTTTGGATATGTGTGGTTAATTGCCTTTATGTTATTAATGCTGAGTATGGCGATATTGGAAGGATTTACGTAACACATAAGGGGACAGTAAGGTGCTGTAAACAAAATGAGTCGCATAGGAAAAGGTGTTAGGGAGCTTTCTTTCCGGACAAGGGTAGGGGTCAAAGCTTTATTATTCCTACTAACTTTATTTTTTTCAATTATCTCACTTTTTCTTTCATTTTCTTTTTTTCTCACATCCAAAAATTCACTTCCATAACTTTAAATTCTGTGGTGAGAATTTTAGCCTCTCTCTCTCTCTCTCTCTCTCTCTCTCTCTCTCTCTCTCTCTCTCTCTCACCATTAATCTAAGCCTCACAGTATTCTTACCTTGTTATTTTCTTCATTGTGTTAAAACATATCCCCTTCTTTAAGCTGTTTGTTTATTTTTTGAAGACTTTTCTGTATAAATAATAATTGTCTTTTAAAATACACAATTATTTACCATGATATATATATATATATATAAAAAAAACTAATATCTCATGGTATTATTATTATTATTATTATTATTATTACTATTATTATTATTTTTATTATTATTATTATTTTGCTTATTTTTTTATTTAAGAATCATAGTCTTGTTTCCTTTTTCTTTTTTCTCGTCTGTAATAATTTCCTTGTTATTCAAAATCAATTTCTGTTTTTTGGGGTGATTTTCTATATTAAAAAAAATCTCTTGTCTTTGCAGTCTTGTTGAAGATTTATATATGGTGATTTTAGTTTGCATACGGTTGCTTTTTTCGTTATTATTGTTATTATTATTATTATTATTATTATGGTTATTATTAATATTATTGTTTTTATTATTTGTTATTATTGTTTTTATTATTATTATTATTATTATTATTTTGATAATTCATGACTAAAGCTGATGTTTTATTTTAGCTTTCTTCCTCATAATTCTAATCTTTTTTTCATAATTCCTATTTTCATGTACATTGCTTGGACCTCCTATTATTATTATTATTATTATTATTATTAACAATCCATCACTAAAGCTAAGATCTGTTATTTTAGCTTTTTCCCTATAATTCTCTGTGTCGATTTTTTTTTGTACTTGCTCTGCTTTGGTTTATTTCCTACTCTCCTCTCTCTCTTTTGCCCTTTTTACAGAATTTCTTTGACTCTTTCGTGCCCAATGAATCTACAGTTATACCCACTCGACCGGCAGACGTGTGAGCTGCTCCTAGCCAGCTGTGAGTATGTGTAGAGAGTAGGACGTGGGTGTGGCAGAGGCTGTGGGGAGGCTGATGGCACACAGAGAGAGAGGCTGGATGTTTGGGGGTTCAGTTACTGTGTATTTTTGGCTGATTGAACCTTCTTTTTTTTCTTTTTTTATGCGAGGAAGAAGGAACCAAAGGCCGCGAGCCCGCAATTGTTGTTCCTTCCAAGAGAAAAACAAAATACAAGAGAGAGCCAAATTCTTATTGGTTTATCCCCAGAATTTTACGTACATACATACATAAATACATACATGCAGTCAGATACATACATATAATCACATACATACATAGACTTACCAGTACTTACATACTTACATACATACATACAATCACATACACAGTCATAAATATATATACACATACTAACCATATAATCACATACATGCAGTCACATACGTACATATAATCACTTACATAGTCACATACATGCATACAATCACATACATACATACAGTCACATAAATATATATACATTCTAACTAGTACATACATACGCAGGGTGAATTTGTTGATATACAGTTAAGTATGATGGAACCTTGTTATTGTTTTACCCAAAGAATTATACAAACATTCATATATACATACATATACACATCCACACATGCAGTAGTTTTCATGAATTGCTTTGAATCTATAATAATTCCAAAAGAAAACATTGGAGTGTGTAGATATGTCTGTGGGACCAATATTTTTATTTTTATTTATTTATTTTTTTAGATAACAGAACAGAGGAAGGAAAGACAAATGAATAAAAAAAAATAATCCATACACCAGATTACAGGTGTCCTCCATTCATGCTCCAAAGTACATTCTGCTTTCAACTGCACTTTTATAGAATTATTTATATTTCGTATTAGCACCTCTTGAGTTACAAAACAAGATTAATATTACAGAATTTTGATGTTTAAGCCATTTATTTTGTATCGACATATCTCTTGGAGTTTCAAAATACATTGGTGTTGACATTACAAAGTGTGAGATTACCTAAACCATATATTTTGTACAATTGCCTCTGTTGGGTTACAAAATACATAAGTTGATATTACAAAGTTGTCATTATTTAAGCCATTTATTTTGTACTAATGCCTCTTGGGTTACAAAATACATAAGTTGATAGTATAAAGTTGACATTAAGCCATTTATTTTGTATTAGCGTTTCTGTTGGGTTGCAAAATTCATAGATGTTGATATTACAAAGTTGACATTAAGCCATTTATTTATTTGGTACTAATGCTTCTTCTGGGTTACAAAATTCACAAGTGTTGATATTACAAAGTTGGCATCTTTTTTCAAGCCTTATATTTTGTACCAGTGCCTCTCTTCATGGTTACAAAATATATACAGTACATCAGCCTCTCCGTACCTACGCCACAGCACCATCACCACCGTAGATCAGGTCCTCTGTAACTCACCCTCTCTCATTTTTTAGCCTCATGTAAACTGGTCACCAATAGTCCCAGCCCCAACCCGCATTTCTTTATTGCCTTTCAGGATATCCCTAACGCTCTCTTGCCCCATGAATCTACAACTTTACCCGCTAGATACACAGACCTGCGAGCTTCTGTTGGCGAGTTGTAAGTACAGAAATTAAAAAGTATGGCAGGGTGGTTTGAATATTGCGCAGCGCCATGGTTCTGGTGTGTTGTGTGGATGGCTTAGTCAGCATCACCTGTGTCTCTACCCTGCTGTTTCTTAAGGTGGCGTCACACTGGGACAAAAGTGCCTAACATGCGAGCCAGTTTTGTGAGCCGCTAGCCAAACTGACCCGTGGTGAGTGAGAGTTCGCTTGCGAGGGGAAATGGATAATTTTCGCTCACAGCTTGTTGGTGGGATTAGAACCCAAATGAGCCTATATTAATTTTGTAACTGGTGAGAAAATATTCTGTTCTTCACAGAAGGAAACTTTAACTAAAATTGTTAAGTAAACATGATTTAATTCTTGTGTTTACTGTTTATTTCTATTTTTTTCTTGTGACATTAAATCAGTATTCAGACACTTAGGTGACCAGCCGCAGAGGCTGTCTGCATTGTTTTCAAACAACAAGTGGAAATCAGATTGTGTCCAGTATTCGAAATGGATCCTGCGGCAAGGAAAACTCTAGTAGACTGTCTTGTGGCTCTGGTGTTGCTAAAGTACGCAAGGCAGTTACAGAAACTGAGGAAAAAGGAATGGGTACTCCCTGGTGGTTTGTTTACAAATGACCACAAGGTGCTAAGGCAGACGACACTTAGCCGTTTCGGCTCGCAAAAACACACGAGTGTGACGGACAATCGACTCTACTAGCCGTTTTGCCTCAAAAGCTGCTCGCATGTTAGCCACTTTTGGTCTAGTGTGACGCCACCTTTATGCTTCTTTCAGCGTACCAGTGTCAGCCCTGCATTGTTTCTCCTTCAGACCATTTTCTATGCTTCTCCCAGCGTTACCAGTGTCAGCCTTGCATCTTTTTCTTCACCAAATCACTTTCTATGCTTCTCGCAGCTTTACTATTGTCAGCCCTGGATCGTTTTCTTCTCGTAACCAGTTTAATGCTTCATCCTGTCTGCATTCCCCCCCCACCCACCTACAGTGATTGCATGGTTTTATAATGTCATGGAGCAGCCCAAATGTTCTACTCGTCCCCACACCAGCAGACTTAGCCACCCTGCAACACACAGGATAGGAGGGCACAATTTACGGACTGCCCTGTAACTTATTGGTGCTTCTTTGGACAATTTTACCGCAGTCACCCCGCTAAATTATATGTTGGCACCCACATCCCATTTTCTTTATTTTTAACACTTCTCATTAAGGGTATCTTTTTTATTTCATTTCCGCTGCTGCCAGACGATTTTATTAAGTACAAGGGAGCTTCGTGGTAGGAAAGGGGTTAATAAAGACTATGTATCCACTCCACTTCGAACTCTATATATGTAATTAGCATATAAGAAAAATTGAATTAGGTCCCCTGGTAGAATGGATTAATTTGAAGACATATATTTAATTCATGTTTTCTCCAGACGATTATATTTAACTGAACGATCACTAAAAATTGGAGGGGTTAGAAATATGCTTCTCTCTCTCTCTCTCTCTCTCTCTCTCTCTCTCTCAGTTGAATAAAATCGCTTGGTGGCAGCTTAAAGTAAAGGAGAAGTCATTTTAGTGGAGAAGTTTGTATTTGTATTTTCATTGATGTTCGCGGCTGGTTTCTGTGATATTAAAATTACTGTCTACTTTATTGTCTTTATTGCTCATTATTTTTGCTGTTTTTTTAATGTCTTTATTGTTTTTACTGATTGTTTTATTTTGGCTACAGGTCTTGGTGCTGAGTTAATGTTGTTCTGTTTGTGTTTCTTTCATCCCTCGTTTTCTTTAGCTTATTTCCTTCGCTCGTTTTCTTTAGCTTATTTCCTTCGCTCCTTTTCTTTAGCTTATTTCCTTCTCTCCTTTAGCTTATTTCCTTCGCTCCTTTAACTTATTTCCTTCGCTCCTTTTCTTTAGCTTATTTCCTTCCTCCTTTCCTCCCTCCCTCCCTCCTTCACTCACTCACTCACTCACTTCTTTCTTCGTTAACTTTTCCTTCCTTATGTTTTCCTTCCTTCATTTTTTCTCTCCTACCGTCCTTCTTTCCATTGACTTCATATTTTTCTTTATCTTTCCTTCCATCTTTAGTCTGTCTTCTTTCCTTCCTTCTTTCCTTCCTTCTTTCCTTCCTTCCTTCTTTCCTTCCTTCCTTTCTTCCTTCCTTGCTTCCTTTCTCCCTTCCATCCTTCCTTCTTTCCTTCCTTCCTTTTGTTTTTCATTTGCCTCAACTTTTCCTTCACTCTTTCTCTCCATCCTTTAACTGCTGTCTTCCTTCTTTCCTTCCATATTTGTCTTTCTCTTTTCATCTCATCGTCCTTGATATTTTCTTCTTTTAATCTTATATGCATGACCTTCCCCCCTTCCTTCCTTCTTTCCTTCCTCCCTCTTCCATCCTTCCTTCCTCCCTTCTTTCCTTCCTTCCTTCTTTCCTTCCTTCTTCCATCCTTCTTTCCTTCCTCCCTTCCTTTCCTTCCTTTCGATCCTTTCTCCTTTCTTTCCCTCCTCCTTTTCTCCTTCCTTCTCTCCATTCTTCCATGTTTTTTCTTCCCTTCCTTCTCTCCTTCCTTCTCCATCCTTCTTTCCATCCTCCCTTCTTTCTTTCCTTCCTTCCATCCTTTCTCCATTCCTTCCTTCCCTTTCTTTTCTTCCTTCATTCCATTCTTCCATCTTTTTTTTTCTTTCCTTCTCCTCTTTCTTCTCTCCTTCCTCCCTCCCTTCCTTCCTACCTTCTTTCTTTTCACCCTTCTTTCCTTCCTTCCATCCTTTGTCCTTTCTTTCCTTCACTCCTTTTCTTCTTTGCTTCCTTTCCATTCTTCCATCTTTCCTCATTTCCTTCTTTCTGCCCTTCCTTCCTTCTTTCCATCATTCTTTCCTTCCTCTCTTCTTTCTTTTTCCTCCTTTCCTTCCTTCCCTCCTTCCCTCCTCCCATTCATCCTTCCTTCCCTTCCTTCTCCATTTCTTTCCTCACTTTGTCAGTCCTTCCTTCAGCCATTCATTCAGTATTGCTTTCATCCCTACTTTTTCCCTTTCATCTTTTCTGATCCTTTATACGTATTTCCTCCCTCCCTCCCCCCTTCCCTCTCTCCCTCCCTCCCTTTCTCCTTCCTTCTCTCCTTCCCTCTCTCCCTCCCTCCCTTTCTCCTTCCTTCTCTCCTTCCCTCCCTCCCATCATTCTAATTTTTCTCCTTTCTGTATATTCACCATCTTATTTTCACCTTCCTTCAATCTTTTTTCTTTTTCATTTTACTCTGCAATTCTTTCTTCCTTTTTTCCCTCCTTTCTTCCTTCCTTCCTTTTCTTCCTTCCTTCCTCCTATCTTACCCTGTTCTTTTTATGCCTTGTTCTCCTTTCCTTCCTTCCTTCTTCTGTCTTTCCTTCCTTTTTCCGTTACTTCCACTCTTTGTACCTTTTCCCCCCTTCCTTCCTTCCTTCCTTCCATCCATCCATCCATCCATCCATCCATCCTTCCGTCTTTCCTGCCTGCCTTCCTTCCTTCCAACTTCCCTTCATCTTTCCTTCCTTCCATCCATCCATCCATCCACCCATCCATCTATCCATCCTTCTGTCTATCCTTCCTTCCCTCCTTCCTTCCTTCCTTCCCTCCTTCCTTCCCTTCTTCCTTCCTTTCCTTCCTTCCTTCCTTTCTTCGTTGTCGCTTCCACATTTCCTCTCCATCCATTTTCTTTTCAGTCTTTCCGTGCTATCTTGTATTTTCTTTATCTCATTTTCTTTATTCTTTCTCTATTTCCATATTTTTTTTTTACAGCACCCCATCCCCTCTACCTGTTTCTCTCTCTCTCTCTCTCTCTAACAAATCATCTCACTTTCCGCCCTTTAATATTTCCTTCCTCCTCCTCCTCCTCCTCCATATATCTCTTCCCCGTTATGCATTCTTATGTTTCTTCCCTCATTTTTCCCCAGCCTTCCCTCCATCCTTCCTTCTCCTTCTCTCCTTCTTCCTTCATTCTTTCCTTCCCTCCTTCCATCTCCTCTCCAGCCATTTCTCCTTCCTTCTCTCCCTTTCTTTCTTCCCTCCTTCCTTCACTTGCTCTTTCCCTTTCTCTTCTTCCTCCCTCCCTTCACCCATCCTTCCCTCCCTCTCTTTGTTTCTGCTTCCTCCTTCCCTTCTATCCTTTCCCTCCCTCCCTTCTCTCCTTTCCCTCCCTCCCGTCTCTCCCTCCCTCCTTCCTTCTCGCCCCTCCCTCCCTCCATCCCTCTCTTCCGTACTAAGGATTCTCTTATGTTCCCTTGTTTTTTGTATTCCTCCCTCCCTCTCCCTCCCTCCTTCTGTCTGCCTTCCTCCCTCCCTCCCTCCCTCTGTTTGCCTCCCTCCCTCCCCACGTCTTTTCTCCTTCCTCCTTCCATCCTTATTTTCATATATTCTCATCTTCTTCCTTCCTTCTTATTTTTCTTATTCTCCTATATTCTCCTCCTCCTCCTTCCTTCCTTCTTATTTTCCTTCTTTCCTTCCTTTTCACCCATTTTTCATTCTTTTTTTTTTTGTTTTACTTCCCCTTTCCTTTCTTCCTTCCCTCCATTCCTTCTTTTTTCCTCCATTCATCTCTCCTTCCTTCCTCCTCTTTCCCTCTCCTTGCTTCCTCTTCTTTCCCTCTCCTTCCTTCCTCCTCTTTCCCTCTCCTTCCTTCCTCCTCTTTCCCTCTCCTTCCTTCCTCCTCTTCCCCTCTCCTTCCTTCCTCCTCTTCCCCTCTCCTTCCTTCCTCCTCTTTCCCTCTCCTTCCCTTCTTCTTTCCTTCTCTCACCATTTCCCCAGTCCCTCCTCCTTCCTCTTCCTCTCCCTTCCTCCCTCCCTATCTCTATCCTTCCCTCCTTTCTTTCCTTATGTCCCTCCCACTTCCTCTCCCTTCCTCCCTCTCTCTATCCCCCCTTCCCTTCTTTCCTTCCCTTCCTCCTCCCTTTTATCACCTCTCTCCCTCCATTCCTCCTTCCCTCCTCTTCCTTCCTCCCTCCCCTCTATCCCTCCTTCCCTTCCTCCTCTCTTCTCTCACTTTTCCCTCTCTCCCTCCTTCCCTCCTCCTCCCTCTCCCTTCCTCCCTCCTTCTCTCTGTTCCTCCTTCCCTTCCCCCTTTCCCTCCCTCCATCCCTCCTCTCTGTCTGTCTGTCTGTCTCTCTCTCTGTTCCTCCTTCCCTTCTTTCCTTCCCTCCCTCCCTCCCTCTTCCTTCCTCTTCCTCCCTCTTCTTCTCCCTCCCTCCCTCCCTGCCTCCGTGCGTCCATCCATCTCTTCCACACTAAGGAGTCTCCCTTCTGTTTCCTCTCTCGCTTTTTGCCTCCATCATTCCTTCCCTCCATCCCTCCCGGTGGCCTACTTCTGCGCTCTCTCTCTCTCTCTCTCTCTCTCTCTCTCTCATTTCACTTTTTCTTTCCTCCCCTACTTCCATCCTTCCTTCTCTACTTCTCGCCTTTTCCTTCCTCGTCCTCTTCCATCCATCCATCTATCTATCCATCTATCTGTCTATCTATCTATCTATCTATCTATCTGGCCATCTATCCATCCAGAGCAGATTATATATTACTTTTCTCTCTTGCCTTCCTCCTCCCTCCTCTCTTCTTCCCTCCATGCTTCCTTCTCTCCATATATTCTTCCTTCCTCCTTCCCTCCTTCTCTTCTTATTTCCCCTTCCCTCCCTCCCTCCCTCATTTTCTTCCCTTGTCTCCCTACTTTCCCTCCCTTCTCACTTTCCCTCCCTCTCCTCTCCAACCTTTTCCTCCATGTCCCTCTTTCCTCCCTTCCCTCCCTCTTTCTCCTTCCCTTTTCTCCCTCTCCCTCCCACTTTCTCTCGCTGTCCTCATTCTGTCTCTCCTCTTTCCTACTCTCCCTCCCTCCCTCCCTCCCACTTTCTCCTTCCTTCCCTCCTCCTTTTTTCTCCCTCCCCCTTTCCCTCCTCCCTCCATCCGTTCATTTCTTCCCTCCCTCCCTCCCTCCCGCTTTCCCTCCTCTCTCCATTCATTCATTTCTTCCCTCCCTCCCTCCTCCCTTTCCCTCCTTCCATCCATTCATTTCTTCCCTCCCTCCCTCCATCCATTCATTTATTCCCTCCTCTCTCCATTCATTCATTTCTTCCCTTCCTCCCTCCCTCCCTCCCTCCATTCATCTCTTCCACACTAAGGAATCTCCCTACCTTTCCTCTCCCTTTTTTCTCATCTCATTTCACCTCCCTATTGTATCTATCGACCTATCTATCGGGAAATATATCTATCTATCTATTTTATCTATCTGATTATCCATTCATCTATCTATCTGTCTATATATGTGATCTTTGTCTCTGGGTATTCATTCGTATATCTATCTATCTATCCATTTATATATCTATCTGTCTATCTGTCCATTTATCTATCAGTCTATCCATCTATCTGTATCTATCTCCATTTATCCATCTGTTTATCTATCCATTTATCTTTGTCCATTTATCTATCTATCTATCCATTTATCCATTTATCTATCTATCTATCCATTTATCTATTTGTCTATCTATCCATTTATGTATCTATCTATCCATTTATCTGTCTATCCATTTATCTATCTATCTAACCATTTATCTATCTATCTATCCATTTATCTATCTATCAACTTATCCATCCATCTATCTATCAATCCATTTATCCATCTATCTGTCCATTTATCTATCTGTCTATCCATCCATTTATCTATCTATCAACTTATCCATCCATCTATCCATCTATCTATCTAATATATATGTGTATTGTTCCATGAATATGTTTGCTTGTCTCCCTAAATCAATCTTTTTTTTTAATATATAACCACATTTTCCGTCCTTTTCTATGTATATATATATTCTCTATGTAAACTTTATGTATATATGTATGTGTATCATATTTATCTATTTTTATCTATCCACATACCTCTGTGTATTGATGTATGAGTCTGTTTATCTATCAGGCTGTTTATCTATATGTGCACCAGTCTATCCATGTGTGTGTGTGTGCATGTCTCTCTGTGTCTGTGTGTATGTATGTATATCTGTTTCTGTGTGTGTGTGTGTGTGTGTGTATGTATGTATGTCTGAATTCTCTCTCTGTGACTGCTTGTGTGTGTGTGTATGTTTATCTGTGTCTGTGTGTATGTATGTATGTATAACTGTGTGTATGTGTGTCAAGGTTCTCTCTGTGACCGCTTGTGTGTGTGTGTGTGTGTGTGTGTGTGTCTATGTATGTATGTATAACTGTGTGTATATATGTCAGTGTTCTCTCTGTGACCGCTTGTGTGTGTGTGTGTGTGTGTGTGTGTGTGTGTGTGTGTGTGTGTGTGTGTGTAAATATCTTCCTTTATGTGTGTAAGAATGTGAATCCTTTTCCTAAGCTGATTTTTCTCTTTATATATTTGTGTGTGTGTCTGTGTATGTATGTATGTATGTATGTGTGTGTGTGTGTGTGTTTTAATGCAAGAAGAAACCTGTGTACGAATTTGTTTTCCCTTTTCGCCTCATCTACTGTATCTATCTGTCTATCTATCTATCTATCTATCTATCTGTTCATTTTCAGTCCACCTATTGTCCTATGTTGATTAACTCTCTCTCTCTCTCTCTCTCTCTCTCTCTCTCTCTCTCTCTCTCTCTCAGGTTTCGTTCCTTCATTTCCATTCATTTTCTTATACCTCCCACCCTTTCTTCCTTCCTTCTTTCCTTCCTTCCTCCATTCGTTCCTCCCTTCCTTCCCTTCCTTCCTTCCTTCCCTTCATTCGTTCCTCCCTTCCTTCCCTTCATTCGTTCCTCCCTTCCTTCCCTTCCTTCCTTCTTTCCTTTCTTCCTTCTATCCTTCCTTTCTTCCGTCCATCCATCCATCCATCTTTCCTTCTTTCCTTCCTTCCTTTCATCCATCCATCCATCCATCCATCCTTCCTTCCTTCCTTCTTTCCTTCCTTCCTTCCTTCCTTCCTTCCATCCATCCATCCTTCCTTCCTTCCTTCCTTCCATCCATCCATTCATCCATCCATCCATCCATCCATCCATCTTTCCTTCCTTCCTTCCATCCATCTATCCATCTTTCCTTCCTTCCTTCCATCCATCCATCCTTCCTTTCATCCATTTTTCCTTCCCTCTCTTCCTCCCTCCTCCCTCCCTCCCTCCCTCCCTCCCTCCCTCCCTCCCTCCGTCCTACTTTCCTTCTTTACATCCTTCTGTTTTTTTCGTTACATCCTTCCTCCCTCCCTCCTTCCCTCCCTCCACCCATCATCTCATACGATAAATAACTCCTGATATTGCTGTTATTGTTCAAGAGGCCGTTATTGCTGTTATTGATGATGTTCTTAGCACGCTCTAGTTATCAAGATGTTCAGTGTTATTTATTGATTGATTGATTGATTTACTAGTGATTGTTATTTCCTCGTTCTGGTGTTATTTATGTGTCTTGTAGTTGGGATAATTTCAGTATTTATTTCAGGTTACACCAGGTCATTACAGGTGAGGATGAGAGAGAGAGAGAGAGAGAGAGACTTGGGTGCATGAGAGAGAGGGGAGGGAGGTTTAGGTGCATGAAAGAGAGAGAGAGAGAGAGAGAGAGAGGAGACTTAGATGCATGAGAGAGAGGGGGGGAACGTGTGTTTGTGTGTGTGTGTGTGTGTGTGTGTGTGTGTGTGTGTGTGTGTGTGTGTGTGTGTGTGTTTAACCCCTTCATGACCGGGAGAACTCTGGCATTGTGTTCCATCTTACGCCAAACGATTTAACTGAGGAACCACAAGATATTAAAACCCACGATTAACCCCCTCATTTTCGGGTCAACTCTAGTACTTCCTTAACAACTAACACCAGGCGATTTAACACACGAGTCATAGGATCCTGAGAGAGCTAGTTAGTGTATAGATATTAACCCTTTCAGCCTGAGAACATTTATTTTCTCGCTCTCTGTCTATTTCCAGGTGCTTTAATCCCTTATACGGGGTGGCCACAAACAAATCGCCTCCACGTCACCCTGTCCCCCATCATTTCACTGCCCTGCTCCCAATTCACCCACCCACCCTCTCTCATATACCTCTCCACTCCATCCCTCCATCTCATCCTTGGCCTTCCCCTCCCTCTCTCCCCCTCCACTTTTTTCTTTTTTGTATTTGTTTATTATGCTCTCCAGGTGATTTCCCCAGCTTGGTAGAATACACTTATAGAGGAGTTAGTGTAGGCTGTACCAAGACCCTCCATTTCGAAGTCTGTTAAGTTGGATACCATAGTCTAAAGGTAGCAGGAGTAAAAGGGAAAATGTGTAGTTGGAATGACCTGTGTTGAAATGGGTGATATTCTTACAGTTTTAGCAGGGATTGACGCCCCTAATTATTGTCTAAACGTAATTAAACAAAGACAACCAAACCACCCCACCTAATCTCATCTCAGCTCACCTCACCTCACCTCACCTCTCACCTCACCTCACCTCGTCTCACCTCACCTCACCTCACCTCACCTCACCTCACCTCACCTCACCTCACCTCATCTCACCTCACCTCACCTCACCTCACCCAATAATCTAACCTAACCCAACCATACCTTATTACCCAATCCCTACCTAACCCTACCATAACAAACCTCACCACCATACCAGACCTAACCTACCTTAATCTCATCCGACCTAACCTAAACCACCCTAACCAGCTCATATCTAACCTGAACACATATCCTTACCAACCCTACCTCAATTGACCATGAACTAACCTTATCTATCCTTCTCTAACTTATCCTAACCCATCCTATCCAGATCAGTCCTAACAACCTACCTTTACCTATCCTAATCCAGCCTAACAGCCCAATCCAACCTAACCAGACCTCATCAAGCCTAACCCAACCTACCTTCCCTAACAACCCCAATATATCAGCGTCATTTAAGATGCTTTTAAAATCTAACCCAGTTTAGATTTAATCTCTCTCTCTCTCTCTCTCTCTCTCTCTCTCTCTCTCTCTCTCTCTCTCTCTCTCTCTCTCTAACCCAACCTACCTTTCCTAACAACCCCAATATATCATCGTCGTTTCAGATGCCTTCAAAATCTAACTCAGATTTAATTTCTCTCTCTCTCTCTCTCTCTCTCTCTCTCTCCCTCTCTCTCTCTCTCTCTCTCTCTCTCTCTCTCTCCTGCTTTTACCCACAAACGAATGGATGATATTTTTACCCAGCCCTCACGATCGCTTCTATAGATACGTTTCAGAGTCCTGCCTAACCTCTAGTGTGTGTGTGTGCGTTTTTTTTTTTTTTTCGTTTTTGGAAAAGGAGTATAGTATATGCGGTTCTCAGGCAAGTCGTTTTTTTTTTTATATGCTAAATGATCGCCGTCTAGAGAGAGAGAGAGAGAGAGAGAGAGAGAGAGAGAGAGAGAGAGAGAGCTAGTGGGGTGAAACTTAAAGGTGTGTTTACGAGAGACGCTGGGAGATGTGTTGATGGATTGCCTCCTGCTCCTTTTCTGGATGGGTAAAATCACTCCTGTGGGGGTTTCCGGGGGTTTGCGGGGGTTGATTTGGGGCGTGGGGG